>NW_026705656.1:0-292144 GCF_029867415.1 Vicia villosa | reverse complement strand
GGTGTAACCCCTTTTATACCCCAAAATAAATAAACATATAATAAGAGAATAAGCATGCATATAATTCAAAAGGGCGTCACATCGACGTTTTCAAAAACTAAAAGCTTTTAAAAACTGACATCAATTATCTACAATATACAATACACCTGGTCATTTCAAATAACACCTAAACATTTAATTACAATTCACACAGAATATGCATTCACAGCGGAAAATACTAAAATACTCATGTATTTCATAAAATGATTCATGTCCCATACCATGATCATATCTCAAAATCATCTCAACATAAAATAAAACATAATCAGAATATTTGGCTTAAAATCCTCTCAACAACAAGTAGCCAAATAAACAGGTTCTCAAGTCATAACATAATACATAACCAAATAGAAACATGAGTTCAACACGACTAGTCTACCCAGTGTTACATGACCAGAGCATCGACTCACTATCTAATCTCCAACAAACACGGAAGAATCTCCGGCTAGATCACGCACAAGCTACTAAACTCCAGAACCTGCATGTCGTCAAACGAGGGCAACATTAAAACAGAAGGGTGAGAATACGAATTATTATGAAGAAAGTATAATAAGATACAATGGTGAAATCAATAATTCAAGTAATTAATCACACTATTATAACCATGTAGATAATAATAATCGATCTATATTTCACATGTTATCAAGTATACAACAAGTATAAAGAGTATAATATTTCAATTCCAATATTATATTCTCAATTACGCACACAACCATAATTATCACATATTCACACATTTAATCAAATATGTATTCAAACATCACTGATTTCAATTATCAAGCTCATACACATATCACAACTACATCAACTTCACATATTCGATTATCGCATAATTCTAATGTGACTCAATGCTTGATATGTGACGCTATGCATGTGGTACCGCAATGTGAACCCAACGTTTCACCGCTTTCCGATTCAATATCTAGAATCCAAGCCACGCTTCTGATCCGGACAAGATCAAAGCCACCACGTATGTTTCCAATTAAGGGTCAACGTATTCTACGTCTATTTCCATTCAAGGATCACCGTCTATTACCATGTGAACCCACAGTTTCACCGCTTCCACAATAAAGCCGACTATGCCAGGAATGAATGTACAATTACCAATCAACTATGCAATTAAGATTATCGCCATGACTATGTCACTCCTAATCTTAAGTGTTCTTGAATCCGGGAATAGGATTCGTCCTTCATTTAATTCCCAAAACGCCCCTGAAAAATAAAACAAACAAAGCAAACAATAGAAAACATTTAAGTGATTCCTAAACTTTTAAGGTAACCCCTCTTTTAATCGAACATCCCCAGCGGAGTCACCACCGACTTTTATTTTATCCAAACAAGTTAGAAAGGCTAAAAGAAGCAGAAAAAAACCTTTTAGATAAAACAGGGTTCGGGGGGTAATTTATGCAAAGGGAAGGTGTAAGGCACCCTTTGCATCCATGGTTATCCATGGGCTCTTAATTGCTTTGCTCGTTTTTGAAAAGAAAAGTAGAAGAAAAATATGGACTTTAGCTTGTAAATGAGCGTAGCCATTTTGAAGATTTATGAGAAAGAATATGAGAAAACAGTTTTAGCCAGAGCAAGGCAATTAGGAGCAATTACCTTAAACTTAGATGATAGGTTTCTTTTAGCCTTTCAGGATGAAAGGGTCTATCCATGCCATGAGAGGGCAGGAAGCCTTTCGTTTGGATGTTGAAGGGTCGTCGAGTTATCATTCGCCTTAAAACTGTCCCATGCCATAGAGAGGCAGGTAGTCTAAAGGGAAGGATCAGAATAGCCTTTTCGTAGGCAGCCAGAGGATACCTCAACCTTTCGTAGGCAACTTTCGAGGGTTGAAGTCATATTCGTGTACTGACAGCAGCATCATTTTAGGGACTTATGACTTTTGTTTGTATCGAGGCAACAAAGTTGAGGTATCCTCGAATTCGAGGGACATGGCTATTCTGCAAAAAAAACAAAGGCAACAGGCAGCAAGGCAACAGGCAACAAGGCAACAGAGAGGTTACCCCAAAAGAGTGTGTGGGTGTAGCAATCACGTGATTATATTCAATTATATTATCTTGTAATTAGGTGATTCTAATTCAATTCAGAGTTGCACTCCCTAAAATTACTAACCACAACAACTAATATTAGCAATTAAAGTAACAGTAACGGGGAAGGGAAATTGCAACCAGCGGAGGAGAGGGGAATTGAAACCAGCGGGATGAATAAGCAATAGGTTTGACACAAATAATAATTGAGGTCAGGGTTTAGGGTTACCGACTATTCGTAGCTTTGACGGTTGACAAACCCTGGAAAGGTAGAAAAATAACAAACAACAGGGTGAGTGCATTACCGGTCCAAAGAGCAATTAGGGTTAACCCTAATTTAATGAATGTCATAAAATCAAATAAATATTTAGAATAAAAGGAACACTTAGCTTTGATTTGATCTGGTATGGTTGGTAATCGGAAGAAGCTTCAGGGTTAACCCTAAAAAGAAATGTCAAGGCAAAGGCAGACAAAATGTGAGTGTATGCGAAGTTCGAAAAGTAATCCTTAAAATAAAAAGGAAACAAAATAGACTTTTAAAAAATTAAATTGAATACTTAGCTTTCGATTTTAAAGGCGCGTAGTCGGAAAGCGTTTGAAAAGTAACCCTGAAAAGGCATAAAAAAAGGAATATTTTTCAGTGTAGGACAGATTCTCGTAAACCCTGATTCGGGCGTTTAAATAAGATAAATGCTCGACTTAATTAATTATTGGTTTCACAACCTAATTAATTAAATCAGGGACAAGAAAATAATTTAATTAGACAAAAACAATTTTTTATGAATTTTTGGAATAAAAATAAAATATTTGTGGAATTTTGAATGAATATAAGCAATTAAATATAATTTAAATAAAACAAATTAAATAAATATATAAGAAAATAAATAATATAAATATTAATTATAATAAAAAAAAAGATTTTAGAAAATAATTATAATAGTTGTATTATAATAAAGAAAAGAAAATCCTTAAAAACAAAATATAGATTAATATATAAATAAAAATAAGGTTATGCAATTAAAACAAAAAAAAATTGAAAAATACTTAGCTGGATCCAGTGTGGCGCGTGGTTGAAGATCCATGATGGACTTGCATCCCTTGTGTGTTGGATTGAGGTAATGCAAGATCTGATGGCTAGAATTGCAGGTTGCATCGTGGTCTCCTTTAGACGACATACATATGATCTGGAAGCATGTTAATTCAAAAAAAATATATAGGACGCAGGGAGTCGAACCCACGCCCCTCTGATTGCCAAGGATTACGCTTACCACACGAGCCGCGTGCACATGCTGTTAGTGGAGCGAGACATGGAGCTCATATATGAAACAAAAACGCCCTTGCATAACAAAAAAAAACGCGCGCTTAATATTTGAAACAAGCCAATGGTTATTTGACACCTAATCGTCTTCTTCATGAGGAATCTGAGCCAGGACCTTTTACAGCGCCTATTATCAGCGCGTTATAAAAACCCAGGGCTATTACACCTGCTAACAATCAACAACACATATATGCATCGAAAATAATAAAGGAGATCATATTCATGCTTGTTTTGATCTCACGGATTCACCTGAACCAATATTGAGCCTTAATTCGTACTAGATTGAAAAGCCCCAATGTGAAGCTTGTAAACCCTAACATGGCGGATTCACATATGTGCTCATAATAATCGAATTAAAACTCCAGAATCAATATAGACATCATAACAAACACAAATATGCGATCAAATTAAGCAAATGATGCATGAAACATGGGAATCGAAGCTAGAAAAAAACGCAAACCGTTGCTCTTCTGTAGGTGCGTTCTTGATGTATATGGGCTTGATGGCGATCGGGAATCCTTTAGTGGAACCCTGGAATATGTTTGGACCTTTAGAACTCCCTGAATTCACCTCGAACTCAAAAACGCCTTTTGAATTTTCTCTCACCTTTTGCACTCGGGTCTGGCTTCTTGAGAGCAAAATTTGGTAACCCTTGTGCTTTGGCCTTGCTCAGATACTTATAGAGAGGAGATTAGGTCAACAAAACATGAATAAATCTCATTAAATCTTTGATTTGTCAATTGGAAAATTTGATTTGTGAATATTGCTAATTATGGCCAAATCGATCCAATATCCTTTTAATTAGCAATGCACGAATTTGATTTATTTAGGGGAATATATTGATTGAATCCTTGGCCTAAAATTGAAGTAAAAATCATATCTTTCATTTATTTATTATTTTACATGATTAAATTATGATTTTAAATAAATAAAAAACCATAAAATATCAATAAAAATAATATAAAATGGAAAAATATATTTTTGGGACGTGCATGGACTTAATATGAAGATTGGATGAAAAGAATATAGGCCCATTTGGAACTATTTGAAGTTTTGGACCTTTTTCTTTCACACATGTCCTTGAAAATAGTCCAACTTTGACAAGGTCTATCTCCCTCAATTTTTGAGGTATGGATGAATTCTAGGACTTTTTAGAAACCTTAGAGAGTCCTCTAACCAGTGTCTTTAGTCTCATATCAAAATGATTCTCCATGCTCTTTGTGTGTCCTTTTGAAGAAAGTGACTTTTTGTTGACTTTTGAAAAGGACCTATAATGTTTTGGTCCATATCTCCCAAATGAAGAATTTTTAGACTTGGCATGTGAGACACAAATTTGTAGATAATCAAATTTCCTTCAAAATGAGCTTTGGATGGAAAATTTCTGATGTTCCATGTGAGAGTTATGACTGGTCAAAGTTCAGTTGACTTTTCCTATACAAACCCTAATTTAGAAACCTTTTGGATTTGTTGATTTTTTATCTTTCCTTGATGAACCATGATCAATTCTTGATCAAATGGTGAATGGTACTTCAACATGAGGATCTTCACAAAAAATCAGGAGTTTTGACTTTATTTTGACCACAGTTGAATTTTAGGTTAACTTAGTCGACTGTTGACTTTCTGAACAATTGAGTGACCAATCCTTTGAGATGAGACTTGATACTTGTCATGGAGATGATGTGAGATATATTGAGCCATATGAGATGCCTTGGGGCCATTTGATTCATTGATTTTCCTTTGAATAAGCCAAACCCTAATTTCTGATCTTTGTTTAGGAGAGTGTGTCTTGGAGCTTTGTATCTTGATTTGAATTTGAATAGGAGAAATAGTGTGGACAAATTTTGGGGTATGACAGCTGCCCCTGTTCAATTTTATTAAACCTGAAGATGTAGAGTGGATTGTATGCCAGTCGGAATCTGAAGGTAGAAGAGGATTGAACACTAGAATGCCCAGAAATTTGCCCTCGCTGCAGTAGGGACTTTTGTCGGAGATGGGCTTAAAGATGCCATCCAGGCAGAGTATTGTCGGAGATGGGCTTGAAGATGCCATCGAGCTTGATAGAATTGAGAACCCGAATACGTCGTACGTTAGACTATTTCTGAAGAATAGATTGAGTCACGTGTTAGACTGAATTTAGTTTGCATCAGCAGATGATGTTTGGAAAAACCATGCGTTAGGCTGGAGGATATGTCGTACGTTAGATTAGATCCAACTTTCATCCTTAGATGTCTGGAAGACCGTGCGTTAGGTCAAAGAATGAGTTGTGCGTTAGACTAATCCGAATTGCATCCTCAGATGTCTGGAAAACCGTGCGTTAGGTTGAAGAATGAGTCGTGCGTTAGACTAATCCCAATTGCATCCTCAGATGTCTGGAAAACCGTGTGTTAGGTCGAAGAATAAATCGTGCGTTAGACTATTCTCAATTGCATCCTCAAATGTCTGGAAAACCGTGCGTTAGGTCGAAGAATAAATCGTGCGTTAGACTATTCTCAATTGCATCCTCAGATGTCTGGAAAACCGTGCGTTAGGTTGAAGAATAAATCGTGCGTTAGACTATTCTTAATTGCATCCTCAGATGTCTAGATAACCGTGCATTAGGTCGAAGAATAAATTGTGCGTTAGACTATTCTCAATTGCATCCTCAGATGTCTGGAAAACCGTGCGTTAGGTTTTGCTTTGAATAAGATTCGAATCTTTGTAATGTACCTATCACATATTGTCAGTTTTTATGCAATATTTATGATGCATGTAATGAATGGGATGGAGCCCTCAAAATAAATGGGGTACTTCGTATGTTATGTATGAATTATAATCGTATGCAGTTCATGAATATGTATGTGATGTATATGATGTATGACTGATGCTATTTGGAGTATTCTGAGAAAATAAATCTCTGTAATGTTATGCTTTTGATGTTTGATCTCGTCTTGAAGATGCTCAGCTGGGAATTTATGATTCTGCTTGGGGATGATCGGTAAAAAGTATTAGTAACCCATGTTGGAGAAGAGCAAGGTGTCGGGGAATCGGCAATGTTGAAGATGTAAACTTTGTTGGGGAGATATGTCTTTGTTGGTCGAGTATGTTTGAAGATATCTTCTTGAGGATTGCTCTGTGGGGATATAATCTTGTGAAACTGACCTCGTGGGAAGGCGTGGATGCCTTGAACGTTGCCCCAGTAACTATCATTCTTGGATTTGTGTTGATTAGAACGTACCAATGAATATTGATCGAAGTATCAACTGGACTCGCCTAGATTTGTCCCTGCTAGTAGGAACTTTGGAAAGATTCGCCTCGCAAGGACTTTATGAGATGTGCACTATGGGCGACGTGCCCCTAGTAATTATGGGCCTAGGACAATGTCCCATGTTGATTGGGAAGTAGATTCAGATCTACTTGGATGCATGCCCCTGATTGTTTTGGCATTCTAAGAGATTCTCAGAATCTTGACTTGATTGCCCCAGATTGATCGGGAAATAGTTTGAAATCCACTTGGGATGTATGCCTTTGACTTTTTGGCATTTGAGAGATTCTTAGAATCTTAACTTGATTGGGCAAAGCGTGCCATGCCCCTTGTATACGTAGGAGACATTGCTTCTCGGAGTAATCTTGTCTGTCGGGATAACTTTCAGTCATTAGTTGTACCCTGTGTAAATTCTTTTTGTTGCTAACGTTTGAAATTATGTAGCAGAATTTGTTTAATAATGAATTCATGAGATGCAATGCATACGTTCGTCTTGAGTTGAAAAAAACATTAAAACAAGAGATGTAAAAGCGTAATATTTGTAAAAACATGCTATTTTTGTAGAAGCGAAATATCGACTCAGCATTTTAGTAAACCTTAAGGAGTCGGGATACCTTTTTGGTAACAGTATGCTTTCGAACTAACCATGCTTCAATTAGGACTTTCAAGTGTTGTAACGTGGCTTGGTTCACGGTTTAAGAAACAAAGGATAAAGTCTCAAAATTTGTTTGTACCCACCCCTCTTCATGATGATCTTCAGTCCTAAGCTCAGTTAATTCAACTTATGCATTCAGGTTCCGAGAGACTTTTGGATTTGCACCTTTGATAATGATGATGGTTCATAAGCAGAGAGAACTTTTGAGATGGCAGTCACTTCTTCCTTCTGGTAGTCACAACATTGTGTTGTTCAGGAATTTATTGACTTCTATTTTTTCATCTTTTGATATCCCTAACTTTTGCCTGAACTGTCTATTTTGAGCTTACAGTCAGCGGGAGGCCTTGATTTTTGCCTAAGTCATCTTTTTGATTTTGACTTAGCAGGCTTTTCCTTGTATATATGTTTTTTTTTTCATTTTTCATTTTTTTTGAAAGATATTGACTGCCTTGCTTAATGATTGATGAACCATCATTGGCTTTTGATTGACATCTCCAATACTTCTTTGATGTGTGCGGATGAACGTTGGTGATTGAAACCATTGTTGAAAGGTGTACTGAATGATTCTCTTAAGACAGAATGCACAGACAAATTAACTGAGAACTACCCTGCCCCAAGTTATGATCAAGGGTTTTAATTAGTACAAGAAAGAAACTTCTACTTCTTAGGCTCAAAGGGGTTGACGAGGGATTAACATCCTTATATCTCCATTGTTTAGGAATTGAAACAATGCCTGTACATCGTCAGCATAGTCCGCTCAAAAGCATATTGTATGAGGTTGCGGTATCGTTTTCGTCATCCTCCCTCAAAAGGTATACAGCTTTAGCAGGAGTTAAGTATCATAAAACATATGCAAAGTAAAGACATAATTTAAAATGAGTGATGGCGAAATGATTTATTCAAGACAAACATATGCAATGCACTGATGATGATTATTAAAACAAATAATGTCTATCATGATCCAAATGTTTAAACAAACATAAAGGAAGCTTGCAAATGAAAGTAGATCTAATGATCCAAAAGTTCATCCGTCTAAACGTCAATCAGTTTTGTCATGACTAGGCATAGGAGTAGTGATCACCACAGGAGTTTCAGAAGGGTTAAATTCAACTTCACCAACATCGATCATGTCTTGGATCTTATTCTTCAGTGTCCAACAGTTATTAGTGTCATGTCCAGGACTATTAGAGTGGTATGCACACCTCACATTAGGATTATAGCTACGAGCAAAAGTACTAGGATTCTTAGGGGGATCCTTTAAAGTGATCAACTTTGACTTTAACAGGTGTTGTAATGCTTGAGCCAGTGACATATTGATCTTTGTGAACTGACGCCTAGGTGCATCTGGCTTGCGTCGTTGTTGTGGAATGGTGTAGAGATTCAGAGTATCCGGGGTTCGAGCTTCCGGAATGTGTATCTGATAAAAATGTTTCAGAATGTCCAGGGTTCGAGCTTCCGGAATGTATATCTGATTGGAATGTTTCAAAAGTCTGGGGGTCAAGCTTCCAGAATGTTCATCTGATTGGAACTTTCAGAATGTCCGGGGTTCGAGCTTCCGGAATGTATATCTGATTGGAATGTTTCAGAAGTCTGGGGGTCAAGCTTCCAAAATGTCCGTCTGATTGGAACTTTCAGAATGTCCGGGGTTCGAGCTTCCGGAATGTATATCTGATTGGAATGTTTCAGAAGTCTGGGGGTCAAGCTTCCAGAATGTTCATCTGATTGGAACTTTCAGAATGTCCGGGGTTCGAGCTTTCGAAATGTATATCTGATGTAGGTGTCTTCAGAATGTCTGGAGGGATATGCTTTCCAGAATGTATATCTGACAGAGATTGATTTATTGATGGTATTTGTCTGACCAGTTGGTCAACCTGAAAGGCAAAGTTAGTTTTATGTGATGTTATGAATGCAAATGCAATCTTTTAAGGATCTATAGGAATTTAGTTTGCGACATTTAGATATTGAATCAGTCACAACTTCGTCTGAAGAATCTTGGCTTTTGTCCTTAGGCGTCCTTCTTTGAGAATCAAGCTCACCATATCGAGTGGGTCATCGCCTCTAATTAGGGATACTTCTGAATTTGAAGGTACATGGCTAGTGGAAAATAAATCCTCTTGCCCCTTGATAGGTACTGAGTCTCTGAATTGGAAGGTATGTGGCTAGAGGAAAATAAATCCTCTTGCCCCTTGATTAGGAAATCAATCCTTGATAAGGGCACCTAAAATTGTGCGTCCTAAATTCCTAAGATCCTTGAAAGGGTTAGTTAAATCATGTTATGCTTATGATGTCATGATGTCATGATGTTATGCGAATGCAGTTCATTAGGCAAAGCGTGAGACAGTAAGGGAGAACAAGTCCTTTTAACAAAACATGCAAGGAAACGAAGGTTAGTAGCAAACACAGGCAAGTCACACAAGTCACGCAAGTCACACAATTTTTGGCTTAAGGCTTGCATGGGGTCTGATCAGGTGTCCTTCCCAAGGGTATTTCTATGGATAAGGAGATTTCAGCAACGGGTTCTACAAGTTATCCAGAATTGTCAGCCCTTCTAAAGCACCCTCGGACATGATGTATTTGCACCATGCAATGATACTTTGAGAAAGGACCTATCTGAATTGTAGCATCGGGTAGCGACTAGTTCTTAACATTTGTCAAGAGTAGTCCCCCCACTACGTTCCTAAAGGCCAGGATGGGTTAAGGGTAACTAAAGGTCCTTGAGCTCCGGCGCACCCACAGACACATACATAGACCCCCCTCATTTGAGAAAGGTGTGCATATGCTATGGAGTCCTAACTCAAGTGTGAACTTCATATTGACTCATCTCCCACATATGTGAAAGAGGTCGCCATGACAATGTCACTCCTAATCTTAAGTGTTCTTGAATCCGGGAATAGGATTCGTCCTTCATTTAATTCCCAAAACGCCCCTGAAAAATAAAACAAACAAAGCAAACAATAGAAAACATTTAAGTGATTCCTAAACTTTTAAGGTAACCCCTCTTTTAATCGAACATCCCCAGCGGAGTCGCCACCGACTTTTATTTTATCCAAACAAGTTAGAAAGGCTAAAAGAAGCAGAAAAAAACCTTTTAGAGAAAACAGGGTTCGGGGGGTAATTTATGCAAAGGGAAGGTGTAAGGCACCCTTTGCATCCATGGTTATCCATGGGCTCTTAATTGCTTTGCTCGTTTTTGAAAAGAAAAGTAGAAGAAGAATATGGACTTTAGCTCGTAAATGAGCGTAGCCATTTTGAAGATTTATGAGAAAGAATATGAGAAAACAGTTTTAGCCAGAGCAGGGCAATTAGGAGCAATTACCTTAAACTTAGATGATAGATTTCTTTTAGCCTTTCAGGGTGAAAGGGTCTATCCATGCCATGAGAGGGCAGGAAGCCTTTCGTTTGGATGCTGAAGGGTCGTCGAGTTATCATTCGCCTTAAAACTGTCCCATGCCATAGAGAGGCAGGTAGTCTAAAGGGAAGGATCAGAATAGCCTTTTCGTAGGCAGCCAGAGGATACCTCAACCTTTCGTAGGCAACTTTCGAGGGTCGAAGTCATATTCGTGTACCGACAGCAGCATCATTTTAGGGACTTATGACTTTTATTTGTATCGAGGCAACAGAGTTGAGGTATCCTCGAATTCGAGGGACATGGCTATTCTGCAAAAAAAACAAAGGCAACAGGCAGCAAGGCAACAGGCAACAAGGCAACAGAGAGGTTACCCCAAAAGAGTGCGTGGGTGCAGCAATCACGTGATTATATTCAATTATATTATCTTGTAATTAGGTGATTCTAATTCAATTCAGAGTTGCACTCCCTAAAATTACTAACCACAGCAACTAATATTAGCAATTAAAGTAACAGTAACGGGGAAGGGAAATTGCAACCAGCGGAGGAGAGGGGAATAGGTTTGACACAAATAATAATTGAGGTCAGGGTTTAGGGTTACCGACTATTCGTAGCTTTGACGGTTGACAAACCCTGGAAAGGTAGAAAAATAACAAACAACAGGGTGAGTGCATTACCGGTCCAAAGAGCAATTAGGGTTAACCCTAATTTAATGAATGTCATAAAATCAAATAAATATTTAGAATAAAAGGAACACTTAGCTTTGATTTGATCTGGTATGGTTGGTAGTCGGAAGAAGCTTCAGGGTTAACCCTAAAAAGAAATGTCAAGGCAAAGGCAGACAAAATGTGAGTGTATGCGAAGTTCGAAAAGTAATCCTTAAAATAAAAAGGAAACAAAATAGACTTTTAAAAAATTAAATTGAATACTTAGTTTTCGATTTTAAAGGCGCGTAGTCGGAAAGCGTTTGAAAAGTAACCCTGAAAAGGCATAAAGAAAGGAATATTTTTCAGTGTAGGACAGATTCTCGTAAACCCTGATTCGGGCGTTTAAATAAGATAAATGCTCGACTTAATTAATTATTGGTTTCGCAACCTAATTAATTAAATCGGGGACAAGAAAATAATTTAATTAGACAAAAACAATTTTTTATGAATTTTTGGAATAAAAATAAAATATTTGTGGAATTTTGAATGAATATAAGCAATTAAATATAATTTAAATAAAACAAATTAAATAAATATATAAGAAAATAAATAATATAAATATTAATTATAATAAAAAAAAGCTTTTAGAAAATAATTATAATAGTTGTATTATAATAAAGAAAAGAAAATCCTTAAAAACAAAATATAGATTAATATATAAATAAAAATAAGGTTATGCAATTAAAACAAAAAAAAAATGAAAAAAATTAGCAGGATCCAGTGTGGCGCGTGGTTGAAGATCCATGATGGACTTGCATCCCTTGTGCGTTGGATTGAGGTAATGCAGGATCTGATGGCTAGAATTGCAGGTTGCATCGTGGTCTCCTTTAGACGACATACATATGATCTGGAAGCATGTTAATTCAAAAAAAATATATAGGACGCAGCCGCAGGGAGTCGAACCCACGCCCCTCTGATTGCCAAGGATTACGCTTACCACACGAGTCGCGTGCACATGCTGTTAGTGGAGCGAGACATGAAGCTCATATATGAAACAAAAACGCCCTTGCATAACAAAAAAAAGCGCGCGCTTAATATTTGAAACAAGCCAATGGTTATTTGACACCTAATCGTCTTCCTCATGAGGAATCTGAGCCAGGACCTTTTACAGCGCCTATTATCAGCGCGTTATAAAAACCCAGGGCTATTACACCTGCTAACAATCAACAACACATATATGCATCGAAAATAATAAAGGAGATCATATTCATGCTTGTTTTGATCTCACGGATTCACCTGAACCAATATTGAGCCTTAATTCGTACTAGATTGAAAAGCCCCAATGTGAAGCTTGTAAACCCTAACATGGCGGATTCACATATGTGCTCATAATAATCGAATTAAAACTCCAGAATCAATATAGACATCATAACAAACACAAATATGCGATCAAATTAAGCAAATGATGCATGAAACATGGGAATCGAAGCTAGAAAAAAACGCAAACCGTTGCTCTTCTATAGGTGCGTTCTTGATGTATATGGGCTTGATGGCAATCGGGAATGAATAAGGCCGACTATGCCAGGAATGAATGTACAATTACCAATCAACTATGCAATTAAGATTATCTCATTAATCTTAACTTACCGCATACCAACAATAATTTAACTCTATGAATTATATATCAAATTGTACACAACATTCACAACGCATTGATATCAATCCACATAATAGAAACAATATTCAATTATGATTCACAACTACAATTAACACTAGTAAATCATACTATACTTCCAAACCAAGTATCAATTCATTAGTATTTGGCCAAAAATACAATTACGGTTAAATTCTCAAGATACCGTAATTTACCGATAAACCGAATAATTAATCCAATTCTAAGTATATACTTAATCAATTAGACTCATTGAAATTAATTCAACTATTAATTAAATTAACCAATTAATAATTACACTACATTAGTTCCAAGTTTCTGATTCATTTTCTATTCTAAAATCGATATTTAATATAAAAGATATTCAAATTCACACTATTTCGGTCGGTCCGTAAATATCACATTTTCAACAAAATAACACCACCATATTAATCTACTAATTAAACTTAGCTACCATGTAAATTTTCATTAAATTCCGGACAACTAATTATACCACTTAATTCGGCTAATCGGTCAAACGGGATTGTTTGAATTACATAACACTACTTATTTCTTTTATTCTAGCAAACCATACATTCTTATATATTTATATATTAGTGCTACATTGGAAAATCAATTAATAGAACATGCTGGAATCACATAAATAGAATGAGATAGCATGGTTCATTTTCATTATCCATACCATTATATATGTTAAATAGAGATATTGAAACATAGAATAAACGAGGCACATATATAATGAAATAGAAAGGAAACAGAGTTATATTGAACCAGTCAAAGAACAAACTAATAGAAACAGGAACGGGTTATATCAAATAGCAGGGGGAAATAGAAAATGGGGTCACATGGCAAAAAAAGAAATGGATATAACGTTCTTCAATTTCTATTAACAATTTTAATCTCTATAAACAAACTCAGCAACTCATCATAGCATTTAATTGCAACACGGATAATATTTCCATGGATCCAAACAACAACAAACCTAATCATGTCAATCTACCCATTTCCCCAATCATACTAACCCATAATAATAGGGATTCTCCCCCTTACCTCTTCAATTTTTCTTCAACACTAGTTACTCCTTGTTCTTCCCCCTTTTCCTCTTTCTTTTCCTCTTTTCTTTCTTTCCCCACTTCTCTCTATGTTATCTGTGAAAAGAAATGAAGAATGAATAGAAATGTGGTACTCCCTCACCCTCTAACTCTTACTAACTATACATAATGGGCCTAAATATAACACCTCCTATTTACTTCTAACATCAATAAATAAGCCCAAGAAAATATATACTATTTATTATTTATATTTTATTTACTTAATTAAATAACACCAATAATTAAATAGACACAAATATACACCAAGTTAATTAATATATATCAATTAACACACCAATTAATTAAATAAATAATTAACACACCAAATTAATTAAATAAATAATTAACACACTAAATTAATTAAATAAATAATAAAATAAATACTGATAAAATCCTCTAATAACTCAATGTCTCATATTTCCGGTCAAATCTTAATTAATCGGAAAATTCCCAAAACGCTAAATATTAACTCATTAATATTTCTAATACTAAAAATATTAAAATTTTCGATTAAATACCGATCCGCTATCCTGAACTAATACCGACTAAATCATCCCAAGACGCGAAAATTTCAATAAACATCACAAATGACTAAATTAAGAAAATAATTTTTTTTTCGAGCGTTACAACTCTCCCTACTTAAAAGATTTTCGGACTCGAAAATTACCTCAAACGAACAACTCCGGATACGATTCCTTCATCTTATCCTCGAGCTCCCAAGTGATATTGCCATCGGCGACTCCACCCCATATCACTTTCACCAAAACAATATATTTACCACGAAGCTTCTTAACTTTCCGATCCTCGATCCTCATAAGCGATGTTTCAACCGTTAAATTGTCTCTTACTTGAACATCATCTAATTGAACAGCATGCAATGGATCCTCAATGTACCTTCTCAATTGAGACACGTGGAACACGTCATGAAGATAAGAAAGAGACGGTGGCAATGCAATCCGGTATGCCACTTCACCTATCCTTTCCGAAATCTGATAAGGATCAACGAAACGCGGCGTCAACTTACGCGACTTCAAAGCTCTACCAACATCCGTCATTGGCGTAACTCGAAGAAACACATGATCATCCTTCTCAAACTCGAGAGCCTTCCTCCTCTTATCATGATAACTCTTTTGATGACTCTGAGAAACCTTCACCTTCTCTTGAATCATCTTAATCTTATCCGTAGTCTCTTGAATCAATTCGGGTCCAATCACAACACTCTCTCCCGATTCATATCAACACAAAGGAGTTCTACACCTCTTACCATAAAGAGCCTCAAAAGGTGCCATTCCAATACTCGAATGAAAACTGTTGTTATAAGTAAACTCGATCAAAGGCAAGAAACTATCCCAATTTCCTCCTTGTTCCAAAACACAAGACCTTAAAAGATCTTCAAGCGACTGAATAGTCCTCTCTGTTTGACCATCAGTTTGCGGATGATACGTCGAACTCAAACGAAACTTCGTACCCAAAGCACTTTGCAAACCTTCCCAAAATCTCGAAGTGGACCTCGAATCTCTATCCGAAACAATACTTGACGGGATACCATGCAAACATACAATCCTCTCGATGTACAATTTAGCAAGTCTCTCCATCGAATAATCCATCCTCATCGGAATAAAATGAGCACATTTCGTCAACCTATCCACAACGACCCAAATCGCTTCACAATTACCCGATGTTCTCGGTAAACCCAAAACAAAATCCATAGAAATACTATCCCACTTCCACTCGGGAATAGATAACTGTTGCATCAAACCAGACGGTTTTTGATGTTCGATCTTTGACTTTTGACAAGTCAAACAAGAATACACAAATTCTGCTATGTCCTTCTTCATGCCTTGCCACCAAAAAATTTTCCTTAAATCTTGATACATTTTAGTAGCACCAGGATGAATACTCAAACTACTTCTATGTCGTTCATCAAGAATCCTTCTTTTCAAGTCCATAACATCAGGAATGCAAACTCTATCACGACACCTCATGATACCATTCTCATCAATCCGAAAGTCACCACCTTTACCTTGATTAATCAATGTAAATCGATCAACCAAACCCAAATCAGATTTATGTCCTTCTCGAATCTCATCCAAAATGCCACTAGTAAGCTTCAACATACCAAGCTTCACATCACTAGAAGTCTCTTCACATAACAAACTCAAGTCTCTAAATTGTTCCAACAATTCAAAATCTCGAACCATCAACATAGACATGTGCAATGACTTCCTACTCAAGGCATCGGCTACAATATTCGTTTTACCAGGATGGTAGTTCAAACCAAAATCATAGTCCTTCAAGAACTCCAACCATCTCCTTTGCCTCATATTCAACTCTTTCTGATCAAACAAATACTTCAAGCTCTTGTGATCACTAAACACATCAAATCTCAATCCAAACAAATAATGCCTCAAAAGCTTCAAAACAAACACAACGGCAGCCAACTCTAGGTCATGCGTCGGATAATTCCTCTCGTGAACTTTAAGTTGCCTAGAAGCATAAGCTACCACTTGTCCTTTTTGCATTAGAACACCTCCTAAACCTAACAAAGAAGCATCACAATACATAACAAAAGGTTCTAACGGATTCAGTAAAATCAAAATAGGAGCAGAAATCAATCTTCTCTTAAGCTCTTGAAAATTCTCTTCACATTGCGAAGTCCAAATAAAAGCTTGACCTTTCCTAGTCAACTGCGTCAACGGTAACGACAACCTAAAAAAATCCCTCAATGATCTTTCTGTAATAACCAGCCAAACCAAGAAAACTTCTAATCTCAGAAATAGACTTCGGAGCCTCCCATTGAGATACAACTTCAATCTTCGAAAGATCAACGAAAATACCACCACTTGAAATCACATGCCTAAGAAAGCTTACTTCACTTAACAAAAACTCACATTTAGAGAGCTTAGCAAATAACTTATTCTCTTTCAACATGGTTAACACAACTTTCAAATGCTCAGCATGCTCCTCTTCACTCTTAGAATAAATCAAGATATCATCAACGAACACAACAACAAACTTATCCAGATAATCATGAAAAATTCTATTCATATATTCCATAAACACACCAGGCGCATTAGTCACACCAAACGGCATTACAAAATACTCATAATGACCATACCTCGTCTGAAAAGCAATTTTCTGAATATCCTCAGTTCTCACACGAATTTGATGGTACCCAGACCTCAAATCAATCTTGCTAAACACACAAGCTCCAACCAACTGATCCATTAAATCATCAATTCTCTGAAGTGGATATCGGTTCTTAATTGTCACTTTGTTCAATTGTCTATAATCAACACATAATCTCATAGAACCTTCTTTCTTCTGGACCAATAGAATAGGTGCACCCCACGGCGACACACTGGGACGAATAAATCTCTTCTCAAGAAAATATTCAAGTTGACTCTTCAACTCTTTCAACTCAGAGGCAGACATTCTATAGGGAGCCATCGATACAGGACTAGTTCCATGAACTAAATCAATCGAAAACTCAACCTCTCGTTCCGGCGGTAAATCACTTATATCTTCAGGAAATACCTCCGCAAAATCACAAACTATTGGCAACTCCTCAATGGTTCTCTTCTCGTGCATATCTAAGGTTGCCAACCTCATTGGTGGTCCCCAAATCTCTGAAACCTCCACCACGCCCGTTTCCACCTGGGCATGACCCTAATGTGCAATGTGGGTACCACGCTGGATCAGCAGGGCACTCAACCGAGGACTGCAACGCTTTCAAAGCCAAGGTGCAACAATTGATCGACGAGAGACATATAACCCTTCAAGGAGGAAACATGTGGGTGAACAGAATGCCCGTGCCCAAGTGAATGTCCGTATTCCATGGAGTGTCACAAAAAGAAATAAGCCCAGAAGGAGTCAAGTCTCCTCAACTATGGCAATCATCATTTCCTTTCTGTGTTCTCATTTCAAGTATTTCCTGTTTTGTAGAAAGCCGCTTCCTTGAACTCGTTGGTATAATAATAATAAAAACACCACAAATTCTCGAGCAACTTTGTCAGAATCTCTTTCAAGTAGTAATCAAGAATGTTTTGTAGAAGCATCTCTCATTCTCAAGGTTCTTATGCTCAGTTGTATCCGTGGGGGTTGGTGTTTCAGTTGGTGTTTGAGTTCTCTTTGCAACAAATAGCTTCTCTAAGTTTGGTGACTACGCAAGGTTCCTCCATGTTTGATAGGGAATACTTCTACAACATCTATGCTTGGGGCTCCCGCACGAGGGATAAGCAAGACGTACTCTTATCTTGAGCATTGCCTCGCTCGCATTGCTCGAATCCCTAAAGTAAAAAGGAAAAAGAAAAAGCTTACGACTCATGGGTGACTTCGTTGGAGTTCTCTTTTGAAGTAATCCGAAGTGGTTGGAAGGAAATGAAGAAAGTATTCGAGATCAGCAAGTCCAGACGGAGACGAGGCTCCTCAACAACGACACTCATTTAGTTTCTTTACTGCATTCTCATTTGTAATCATTTCATTGTTTGTTTAAGCACTGATCGCATGTAAAAACTTGTTAATTTCTGAATGAAAATCATAATACATTGTTTATGTTTGTCTTGAAGAAATCCATTCGTTTTCACTCATAAAATGTTTTTGGCATTGCGATACCAACTTTACTAATTGCTTGCTTATGCAAAAAGCTGAGGGAGAATGATGAAAAATAAAAACGCAAAAATCTCTAATCATGTGTTTTTGAATAAAAACCCTACTGAGGATGTACAGGCATTGTTTCAAATTCCCAAACACCGGAGATAAGGGAGATAGACCCTCGTTAACCCCTTTGAGCCTTGAAGAAGGAGTTTCTTTCCTAATCATAAAAAACCCTTATTTTAACCTTGGGGCAGGGTAGCGTTCATTTAACTTGATCGAGTGTTCAAAACTCACCAAAAGGGTGTGCATCTAAAGATACAACAATGGTTATCCTTCCAAAGGTTGAGGAATGTCAAAACCGCAATGATTATCCTTATTTCATCAAGAGATCAAGAGAGGACGATGCCACAATGGTTATCCCTCATCAATCATAGAATGAGGCAGTCACAATATTTCAAACAAATCGAGAGCAACGCAAGATCACACGACTTGTTCAAAAAGTGAATAAAAAAAAAGAAAGCCCGCTAAGTCAAAAACTTGAAATAAGTGACTTAGGCAAAAGTTAGGGCATCCCGCTGGACTCCAAAATAAAATTCAAGAGAATTTGTCCAGGCAAAAGTTAGGGAAAGCAGAAGCGAAAAACAAGAATTACAAAATAAAAATCCTTATCAAAAGAACAAAGTCGTGTGATCAGACACCGAAAATGCAAGATGAAGTGACTGCCATGTCCAAAAAACCTCATTGATTCCTCGACCATTCCAAATTCCTTGTGAGGAATGAACACTCATGTCGAGTTAATTGAACCTAGGAATGGAGAACATCATGAAGGGGGTGGGCACCAAATAATTTTGAGCCTAAAAATCCTTTGTTTCCAAAAACCGTGAACCCGGCCAAATTACAACCCTTAAAAGTCCTAATTGAAGTAGGGTTTATTCTGAAAGCGCACTCCTAAGAGATAGTGTTTAACTGACTCCCAATGAAGCGAGACTCATATCCATGTTGGTATCGTATGCTTGCTTTACCTTCCATATGCAAAAATCAAGGTTGTGTCAACTAGTGATTCGGTCACAAAAGGTCGCAACCTCATTTCACAAAAAAGTTTTACAACTTCAAGACTAACATAGGCTTTGCATTAGAATTATCATTCTTAGAATTAACATTCTTTTGCATGCAAAATATGTGCTTAACATCAAGGAAATTTTCAAGGATGAGAATCAGTGAGTAACTTGATCATGTCAAGGTATAAGAAACTTGAGAACTCCGAGGAGTAAAAGCTAATCACCTCAAACATGGACCATCAAGGGGCAAGTTATCCAAAGAACCCCGTTGGGCATGAACAGTTAATGCTTTCCTTGATTACCTTGAAGGGAAGAGTTTGAAGACTCCGTTGAGCGTGGTAAAGTTGTCTCCATGTTTGTTGGACTTCGAAATAATGAGGATTCTTGAGGATTCTAGAAAGATGTACCTAATCAGGGGCAATTGAATCGAGGTTTGACCTCTCAAAATCAGCATATCTGGGGCAATCATGTCGATAAAACTCTTCGAGCCTTGATCGATCTGGGGCAATCATGTCGAGGAATCTCTCAAATTCAACCGATCAGGGGCAATTGAATCAAGGTTTGACCTCTCAAATTCAGTATATATGGGGCAATCATGTCGATAAATCTCTTCGAGCCTTGATCAATCTGGGGCAAGCAAGTCGAGGAATCTCTCATGAGTTCAACCAATCTGGGGCAGTTATGTCGAGATTCGACAAATCTCTCCAAAGATCCATTGGGGCAAATTCCTCCATAAGTCACGAAGCTTGGGGCACAATTCTGAGTTTTTGTCGCTCCATGACCATAGGAGTTTATTTCTCCTAGAATCTTGGTCTCCCCCCAAGCATGGAGTTTATTTCTCCCGAGAGTTTGTTCCATTCCTCAAGCATAGGAGTTTATTTCTCCTAGGAGTTGTCCTACTTCCCTAATCAAGGCTCCTTATCTGGATTTCTCATTCCCAACATGGTGAATCGAGGGAATCTCCTCAGGCTGAAAATACTCCAAGCAGTGGCACATGGTGAGAAGTCAGAAATTATTCTTCAAGTCAAAGAAGGTGCATCTTACAAATCAAAGTCCAATATCTATTGGCACCTCCACATGGTCCTTAACACTAAGGGGATTCTCCCTGGTGTTTACCTCATTAATGCCTTTATTTGGCATTCTGCATATAGTGTTCACTGCATATAACATCGCATCCTCAGAAGCGTAGCATATCCATCAAAATGGAGCATTACGCCATAGAAAAATTCAAACATGCATAACAAAGCATAAGCCAGATAATACAAATCCGCACCCAGTCAAGACAATAATACATCCCCACACAAAAGGTTGTCCTTACAAATTCCGATTGATATCTGCTACCACATTTCAAATCTCTTCCAACCTCGGTGCCGATGCGAGGTATCTTCAATCTCTGATGGGTGTCTGACACAATGTCTTCTTTTGTCCCTCGATGTCGAGTCGATGTTGAGTCATAAGATCGCCACGAGATCTTATTCCCTTTTCTTCTGTTGACGAGTTGATCGCCACGAGACTTTCTTTCGATGTTGAGTCATAAGATCGCCACGAGATCTTATTCCCTTTTCTTCTGTTGACGAGTTGATCGCCACGAGATCTTCTTTCGATGTTGAGTCATAGATCGCCACGAGATCTTATTCCTTTCCAAAGTGTGGAAAGTCGCACGAGACTTTCTTTCGATGTTGAGTCATAAGATCGCCACGAGATCTTATTCCCTTTTCTTCTGTTGACGAGTTGATCGCCACGAGATCTTCTTTCGATGTTGAGTCATAGATCGCCACGAGATCTTATTCCTTTCCAAAGTGTGGAAAGTCGCACGAGACTTTCTTTCGATGTTGAGTCATAAGATCGCCACGAGA
This sequence comes from Vicia villosa, assembly GCF_029867415.1. Classification (NCBI taxonomy): domain Eukaryota; kingdom Viridiplantae; phylum Streptophyta; class Magnoliopsida; order Fabales; family Fabaceae; genus Vicia; species Vicia villosa. The sequence goes on along the minus strand of NW_026705656.1, from coordinate 270,595 downwards.
TCTTATTCCCTTTTCTTCTGTTGACGAGTTGATCGCCACGAGATCTTCTTTCGATGTTGAGTCATAGATCGCCACGAGATCTTATTCCTTTCCAAAGTGTGGAAAGTCGCACGAGACTTTCTTTCGATGTTGAGTCATAAGATCGCCACGAGATCTTATTCCCTTTTCTTCTGTTGACGAGTTGATCGCCACGAGATCTTCTTTCGATGTTGAGTCATAAGATCGCCACGAGATCTTATTCCCTTTTCTTCTGTTGACGAGTTGATCGCCACGAGATCTTCTTTCGATGTTGAGTCATAAGATCGCCACGAGATCTTATTCCCTTTTCTTCTGTTGACGAGTTGATCGCCACGAGATCTTCTTTCGATGTTGAGTCATAAGATCGCCACGAGATCTTATTCCCTTTTCTTCTGTTGACGAGTTGATCGCCACGAGATCTTCTTTCGATGTTGAGTCATAGATCGCCACGAGATCTTATTCCTTTCAGTCCTGACGTTGAGTCGTAAATCGCACGAGGTCTTTTTTCTTTCGATCATTGTTTCATACAACCATTCTCTTTGAAAACTCCGTGTCGGCACCGCTACCACGTTATAAGCTATCTCCACCGTTCATCCAATTACTCATTGTAAATTCCTTCACCAGAAAAACAAAAATCTCTTTCCCCAGCAGATATCAAAACAAAAAACAAAAATAACACTTACACCATCCTCTCTTCAGGACAAATTTCTGGTACTTTGATATTTAATCTTCTTCTACCTCGAACGTTCGAAAGGCTAGCGCCAATCTCACCTTCAAGTTTAAGATGATTAAATAGGGGCAGCTGTCATACCCCAAATTTGTCCTACCCCTTTCAATTTTAACTGGCTTACGCTTTGCATTCATCTACATCTTTCCACCAGGTCATTTAACACATCATGCATCATTAATCAATAAATCCGGCATCGGGATCAAGGACGTTGAAGAATTTGGGTTTACTATTGTCATACCCCAAATTTGTCCTACCCTTAATTATTTGGCTCATATTTCATAGCATACATCATTTAGGTCATGGCCCATATCCATGCATTCATATCATTGGTATTAATCAAAGGTTAGCAAGGAAGAGCCCTACTTGCAAAAAGGCTTTGATCAGAAAATAAGAAAGCTGAGGTATAATCATGTGGCTCTGTGATTCCTTGAGGTCCTCCCGGATTAGGGTTCCTCCCAACCTCAATTCAGAGTATTGGCTGAAAAGTACAAGCTTGTAGATCGTCTGATCTCCTAAATCAGGGTTTTCTTTGACCAAAGTCAACCAGTTGACTTTTTGGTCAACATTTAATCAGGATTGAATTTTTATGAGGGAGAAGCCTTCGGGTTGACTATAGGGATGTGCTTGTTTGACTGGATTTGATTAGAAGAGATTAAATCGGGAATTCCATCAATAAGCGGGAAAATCGGAACAGTTGACTTCTTGCGTCAAAATCAGAAGAATTGTTCAAATATTGACTTTTGGTGGAAAATCGGTCAAGAAAAGTCGAAGAATGGATAAAATCGGGAGTTTGACAAAAAGTTGCCAAAATTGAAAAAAGACAAAAATGGAAAATTTTCAACACTTAGAAATTTTTTGATACTTTGAATCATGATGAGCAGTCCACTTCAGCACTGGTTTCCACGTGTCAAATGACATTTTTTGGGAAAATTTCCAACATCAAAGTTGTTCCTCTCATGGAGGAGAACAACTTTGTAGTTGGACATTTTTTTATTTTGAGCTTGTATCAAGAGTTATGGATGTGAGAAGTTTCTGAAAACTCATTTGAACCAAGTCGCAATTCAGGTCACAAGTCAGGTCATGACCTGACATTTTAACAAACACATGGCATGCCAAATCTCCAGCCATTTCTAAGGCTCTACAAAAGTGCAATAAGTGCAAACTTGGTATCATTCTATTCTCCGCCATGCCCTCTACACAATGAAGCAAGAATCAAGTCGTTTAGACAAATATTGAATCAGTTACAAAGCTCCAAAGTCACCCTTTCGCAAAGTCAAAGCCACGCGTCTGGCTAGCCAAAGTTCCAAGTCATGACTTGACATTTGCACAAACACGTGGTGGGCCGAATTTGTGTCCACATTTCTTCTTCCACAAGCATCCATTTTGGACAAACTTGGTCTCTAACGACTCTTTGACGTGATATCCACCTAATGGATCCAAGATCACTGAGTTCAGACACGCATGGGTCAAGAGAGAGGCATTCAAAGTGGTGCCCTCACCAAGTCATGTTTTGGCCGAGAATGCAAGCCAAATCCAGGTCACACGCAGGCAAGGCATAGCAATGGTAGTGCAGCGAGTTTCAAGTCATCTCTCTCCCACTTCCAAACATTCTCTCAAGACTTTTCCAACACCAACCTTGTTCTATTACATGCCATCTTTGTAATGAAATCAAGAGGTTATCAGTTGGGCAAGCGGTCAGCATTTTAAAGAGGCGCGAAGTATGCTACTCGGGCATGTTAGCTAAAGGCATTTATGCCTTCCTGCTGTAGCAGCATGCATGAGTAAGTGAATCTCCATGCGAATACTACACTACACTCACCCTCACCATAAACCGTATACACCAGCATATAAGTATCGAAACCATTCACAACTCAAGGACACACACTCATTTTTCAATTCACTCTCTTCTCTCTCGGATTTCTTTCTCTCTTCCATCACTCACATCCAAAAGTTTGTTACAAATCGTAACAAACTCCACCGTTTTGCATCTTCAGCCGCCAACAACCATCAACCTCCACCGTTCTTCAACTTCAACCACCATTATCAACACCACAGCACCACCATTAAACCTCCCTCATCTTTCAATCATCACCACCATAGCACCTCCAGAGCTAATGGCAATCTGAAGCTCCTTGATTCAACCTTCGCACCGATCATCATCACTTCCATCGTTTCTGAATCGGAGTGCTTCTATCAACCATAGTGTGGCCGAGGTTTGAAGTCAAAATACGTATTAACAAGGCGAAGGACCTGATCTCGCAAACTTGTGGGGAACTACAAAGATTGCAGAACTTCGCCATCATCCTCCGAATCAAAGCTTCAAACAGGTACGTAACTCAAACTCCTCAGCATCTTCACCATATATGAGCATGTAGTATGAATAAAGGAACTGTTTGTTGCGTGATGCATTTGCTTGCAAGTCTCTGAATGCTTTATCTTACATAGATTAATGGCTTCTTGAACGTTTAACTCATGTGTTTGATCCCTGAGTAGCATAAGGATTGGTATAACGTGTGATTCTTGCGTTTTCATGGAGTCTTCATAACGTTAGGGTTTAGAAACGTGGATCGATTAGGATGTTAGAGCAAGAATCAAAGAAAACTAGTGATAGATCTATGATTGGCTCGAGGTTCCGATTCGAAAGGTATAAGCCTTATCAATTTCTGGAAAAAATACGGTCAGCTCCGCCGCGAGCCTCGCCGGAGAAGACGACCGGAGCGGTGCTCCGGCGTCTGTTTCTTTTGAAAGTATTTCCCCCCAGGCGCGTGTGTGGCAGCATGCTATTGGTTTACTCTCCCAAATTGTAGTTCATTTTGTCTTGTAGTAAATGATTAGAATATGGCGTGTCAGCATATGGTTGGTCCGTTTTCTATTTTGTCATTAGTGACTTAAGATTCCACCATGACCAATTGATGCAGTGTTTACATGTTACTTGAGTGCCACATTTTAATTCAACCATAGTCTAAATAATATTAACATGCTGAGCAAATAATGAATGAAATAAGTGGAACAAGTAGGTAGTGCAGTTTGGGCTACGAATTGCTGGGCCCTTTTGTCTTTCTGGACCGCACCCCACTTTTGACGATGCCTCCCCACCCCTTGTAGCTGGGCCTGATTACTACTGCTCTTGCCACCCCCTGTTTTGGGCCCGGTTTTAGCCTATAACATAGTTTTAGTTCATTGTAAAACTCTTGTTGCACCCCCCTGCTGTCTAGATTGTAGATTTTATTTTCGTTTTCTTTTAATTGTTGCCTTATAATTCTTTTTACTCGAATAAAAAATACATAAAAAATGGTTTTAGGTACTTTAGAGTGTGTAAATAACAGTCACGGTTTTGTTAATTTTTCTTAATAAGTTTTTCTTCACAATACACTTGAATTTTCTTAGTTAATATTTCTTTGTAAATAATTCTCTAATAGAATTAGGAACTTTTTTTTAGTCTCGTTTTTGTATAGAATTAATAGATGTATGTGTGCTTGTGAATAGCGTTTGTTTGTTATAGTTCTCAATTTTATTTGTCGCATATTGATTTTTCTTTTACCTATTCCATGTATAGTTTTTGTTGTTAATAAATTGTATAGTTTATCATTTTAATTCCCTTGTGTAGACAACTTAGACTAGATTTAGAAATAGTTCCCTTCCTTCATTCTTTTCCCTTTCGACTTTTAAAACACTTAATAAAAATCGATGAAGATCATACCGTTACTATATTTCATAGTAGGAAGGAAATGATTGGGGTGTAGGCCCCGATGTATGTTCTTTCCTACTTAGCGGAGAAGAAATGGTTGAGGTGTGAAGCCTCGGTGTATTTCTTAACCGTTATTTAGAGAAACGATCGTGGCGTAGGCCCCGATGTGCATTCTCTAAATATTCATAAAAAACTCTTTTTGTATCTCCTTTACTTAGCGGAGAAGAAATGATTGAGGTGTGAAACCTCGATGTATTTCTTAACCGTTGTTTAGAGAAACGATTGTGGCGTAGGCCTCGATGTGCTTTCTCTAAATATGCAAAACAAAACTCTTTTTGGTATGATCTAAATCACAAATGAAATCCCCTTAAAAAAAAAAACCAACCAAAAACACTTCAAAAAACACTAATAAATGGTCAGATTTAACACAAAGTAAGGAAGTGATGCGAGACCTTGTAGTGGGTTCTCGTCATCATGGAATTACCCTTAAAAGATACAAACCAATCTCTTTTTCTCCTTTCTAAGGGCATTGTTATCTCCGCTCCATTGCATCCTAGGCTGTCCCCTTGTGCAAGAGCGTGAGCGTTAACGCCGCCCAACTAAAAAACACAAAAACAAACAGAAAATCGTGAGCCGAGCTACGGTAACTCTGATTCCTGAAAAGGATACGTAGGCAGCGGGGTAGGGCCCGTGCGAGTACAATTCTTTATTTTCCCTACATTTTGCATTCATTTCGCATTTAGACATAGACATAGTATACACCCTTTAGATAGAAACAAACATAGGTGGATACCATCGAGTACGATGGGCGTGAGGGGTGCTAACACCTTCCCCTTGCGTAACCGACTCCCGTACCTTGATTCTCTGGTCGCAAGACCCTGTTCCTTCCTTTGTTAGGTTTTCTGATATTCCTTTCCCTTATGGGATAAATATATTGGTGGCGACTCTGTTCATTTTTCGCGAGCGTGCGACAGCTGGCGACTCTGCTGGGGATGTTGCTAGACCTGTTGCTGGTCCATCCTTAGTGAGTCGATCCTAGCCTGCGTTTGTTTGTTTATTTACTGGGTGTTTATTTGTTTTTATGTCTATACCTTGTATATATGTTTGCATGTTTACTTTTCTGCCTGCATATCATGTTTATTTCTGTTTGCACATCATGCATATGGATTATATTCTGTGTTCCTTGGGGTCTTCTGTTCTGTTTTGCAGGTTGGGTGGGATTGTTCTATGAGGTAAAAGGCCCAATACCCAGGCCATGAGTGATACCTTAGGAACTAGGAATAGAGTGGCCATGACGGACAGAAGACGTATGTCTGATTGATCCGATCATGTATCCACGGACAGAGCTTGGTTGAAAGAGGCAATATCGTATGATTACGCCTACTTTCAATCCTCTGTTGGCTTTTTTGACCTACCTTGACCTAGATTCACCTGTGAGTGGGGAGGGATATACATGACAGGTATCGTTGGTGACTATTCTGTTCTGTTGGTGACTATTGGTTTTCCTGGTATTCAAAAAGGTGTCGGACCTTTGATCCTGTGACATTCGACCTGTATCAGTTATTCAGAAGTTTGTACAGTGGTTACTAAGATTATGTGGACTGTTGACCCCATGCTGTTGCATCGCATAACATCATTTCTTTATCCACTTCATTTATGGGGGATCCTAAAGTCTATTTCCAAAAAAAAAGAGAGAAAATAAAAGAAAAGATATGTAAAAGAAAAGGAAATAGAAAAGCAAAAAAAAAAAGATACTCTATACAAAAAAGGAAAGCTTTGATTCCAAAAAAAAGAGATAAAAAAGAAGAATAAAATGTATGAAAAGACTTTAGGATTCTCCATAAACAAAACATGCATTCATACTATCATGCATTTCATGGTTCTCTCAGATATTTAAGGGACCCTTTCTCTCCAGATTTCCAGATCAACAACAGATTTGACTTCTCACCGCCACAACTCCAAGATCAACTATGGAACAACTCCGTGAGGAAATGGATGAGATGAAGGAACAAATGGGTCATCTTATGTTGGAGATGCGAGACTTGATCTGTAATCAGGATGCACTAAAAGAGGAGAATAGTCAGTTGAAGACTCAATTGAGCTTGGTCATGGAAGTTCTGAAGACGGTATTAAGGAAGGAAGGGGATGTTGTTCCTACTGCGGCAACAGAAGTTGTTGATCCCTTCTCTTCAGTAGGATCCCTCCCCACTCATGGAACACCCCAGGAAGTTCCTCCTCAACTCCATGTGCCATTACCTCCATGCCAATCTGTTCTTCAAGGAGGCCAAATGTGTGGGAAAAAGCCTAAGATACCTCAGAGAATTCTCGATCCTATCCCGATGCCTTACGCTCAGTTACTTCCCCGTTTGTTGGAGCTTCAGTTGGTTGAGCTACGAGAATTGGCTACGCCTGAAAAGCTTCCCCCCAACTTTGATGCCAATGCTCGATGCGAGTTCCATTCTGGGGCACCTGGTCATGATGTTGAGCATTGTAGGGCGCTGAAACATCAAGTTCAAGATCTCATTGATTCAAAAGTGATTTTGTTCACCCCCGAGGGTATGCTTGTTCGAGGAAATGGGTTTCCGACTGCGGTGGAAGAAAAGGTTGGTTCATACTTCTATGTCAGACCTACTTCAAATCAGAAGCATAATGCACCATCTTGGGTTCCAGGTTTCCCACCTCATCAGTCTCCATTTGTTTCACAGCCAAGTCAAAAGGGGAAAACACCTGAGCAGATTGAGTATTTGAATCATCAACAACCCCACGTGATCCAACCACACCTGGTTCAGTATTCGCCCCAAAAGCAATATGTTCCACATCAACAAGGCCATCCGAATCAGTATCCACCTAGAAGTAATTTGGGACGAAGAAATGCTCCTCTGGACCAAATTCCTATGACATACAGTAAACTTCTGCCGTATCTAGTTCAAAGCTCATTGGTGGTTCCCAAATCTCTGAAGCCTCCACCACGTCCATTTCCACCTGGATATGACCCTAATGTGCAATGTGGGTATCACGCTGGATCAATAGGGCACTCCACTGAAGATTGCAACGCTTTCAAAGCCAAAGTACAACAATTGATTGACGAGAGGTATATAACCCTTCAAGGAGGAAACATGTGTGTGAATGGATTTCTCTTGCCCGAGTAAGCGCCCGGATTTCAGAAAATCTCCACACAAAAAAAAAAGAGCAATAAGCCCAGAAGGAGTCAAGTCTCCTCAACTATGGCAATCATCATTTCATTTCCGTATTCTCATTTCAGTACTCCCTATTTTGTTGAAGACTACTTCTTTGTTTGAACTCATTGGTATGATAATAATGAAAGCACCACAAATTCTCGAGCAACTTTGTCAGAATCTTTTCAAAGAGAAATCAAGAATGTTTTGTAGAAGCATCTCTCATTCTCAAGGTTCTTATGCTCAGTTGTGTTCGTGGAGGTTGGTTTTTCAGTCGGTGTTTGAATTCTCCTTGCAACAAGTAGCTTCTCTAAGTTTGGTGACTACGCAAGTTTCCTCCATGGATATGTTTGGGGCTCCCGCACGAGGGATAAGCAAGACGTACTCTTATCTTGAGCATTGCACCATTCGCATTGCTCGAATCCCTAAAGCATTACAAATTCTTGGGTGACTTCGTCAGAATCTTCTTCCATGTGGTAATCAAGAGTATTCTACACAATGCTCCTCATTCTCAAGGTCTTCTTCACCACAAGTTCTCAATTTGATGACCATGCAAGGTCCCTCCACTTTTGATAGGGAATACTCCTACAACATCTATGCTTGGGGCTCCCGCACGAGGGATAAGCAAGACGTACTCTTATCTTGAGCATTGCCTCACTCTCATTGCTCGAATCCCTAAAGTAAAAAGGAAAAAGAAAAAGCTTACGACTCATGGGTGACTTTGTTGGAGTTCTCTTTTGAAGTAATCTGAAGTGTTTGGAAGGAACTGCAGAAAGTATTCAAGCTCAACAAGTCCAGACGGAGTCAAGTCTCCTCAACAACGACACTCATTTAGTTTCTTTACTGCATTCTCATTTGTAATTTTCTCTTTGTTTGTTTAAGCATCAATAGCATGTAAAAACTTGTTAATTTCTGAATGAAAATCATAATACATTGTCTGTGTTTGTCTTGAAGTAATCCATTCGTTATCACTCATAAAATGTTTTTGGCATTACGATACCAAATTTACTAATCACTTGCTTAGGCAAAAAGCTGAGGGAGAATGATGAAAGATAAAAATGCAAAAATCTCCAATTGTGTGCTTTTGAATAAAACCTTACTGAGGATGTGCAGGCATTATTTTAAATCCCCAAACACCGGAGATATAAGGGAGATAGACCCTCGTTAACCCCTTTGAGCCTTGAAGTAGGAGTTTCTTTTCTGATCACAAAAACCCTTATTTTAACCTTGGGGCAGGGTAGTGTTCATTTAACTTGATCGAGTGTTCAAAACTCACCAAAGGAGTATGCATCTAAGGATACAACAAGGGTTATCCTTCAAAGGGCTGAGGAATGTCAAAACCGCAATGATTATCCTTATTCCATCAAGAGGTCAAAAGATGATAATACCACAATGGTTATCCCTCATCAATCAGAGAATGAGGCAGTCACAATTTTTCAAACAAATCGAGAGCAACGCAAGATCACACGACTTGTTCAAAAAGTGAATAAAAAAAAAAAGGAAAGCCCGCTAAGTCAAAAACTTGAAATGAGTGACTTAGGCAAAAGTTAGGGCATCCCGCTGGACTCCAAAATAAAATTCAAGAGAATTTGTCCGGGCAAAAGTTAGGGAAAGCAGAAGCGAAAAACAAGAATTACAAAATAAAGATCCTCATTAAAAGAACAAAGTCGTGTGATCAGACACCAAAAATGCAAGATGAAGTGACTGCCACGTCCAAAGAACCTCATTGATTCTTCAACCATCTCAAAAATTCCTTGTGAGGGATGAACACTCGTGTCGAGCTAACTGAACATAGGAACGGAGAACATCACGAAGGGGGTGGGTACAAATAATTTTGAGCCTAAAAATCCTTTGTTTTCTAAAAACCGCGAACCCGGCCAAGTTACAACCCTCAAAAGTCCTAATTGAAGTAGGGTTTATCTTGAAAGCGCACCCCGAAGAGATAGCTTTTAACTGACTCCCAATGAAGCGAGACTCATATCCATGTTGGTATCGTATGCTTGCTTTATCTTCCATATGTAAAAATCGAGGTTGTGTCAACTAGTGATTCGGTCACAAGAGGTTGCAACCTCATTTCATAAACAGGTTTTACAACTTCAAGACTAACATAGGCTTTGCATTAGAATCATCATTCCTAGAATTAACATTCTTTTGCATACAAACATCTGCTTAAACATCAAAGAAATTTCAAGGATGAGAATCAGTGAGTAACTTGATCATGTCAAGGTACAAGAGACTTGAGAACTCCGAGGAGTAAAATCCAATCTTTTCAAATGATTGACCATCAAGGGGCAAGTTATCCAAAGAACTTCGTTGGGCATGAACAGTTGATGTGTTCTTTGATTACTCTGAGGGGAAGAGTTTGAAGACTCCGTTGAGCGTGGTAAATTTGTTTCCACGTTTGTTTGACTTCAAAACAAAGAAAGCTTGAGGACTCTAACAAGATGTACCTAATCAGGGGCAATTGAGTCGAGATTGGACCTCTCAAATTTAGTATATCTGGGGCAATCATGTCGATAAATCTCTTCAAGCTTTGATCAATCTGGGGCAATCAAGTCGAGGAATCTCTCTCAAATTCAACCAATCTGGGGTAGTTACGTCGAGATTCGACAAATCTCTCCAAGGATCCTTGGGGCGAATTCCTCCATAAGTCACGAAGCTTGGGGCACAATTCTGAGTTTTTGTCGCTCCATGACCATAGGAGTTTATTTCTCCTAGAATCTTGGTCTCCCCCCAAGCATGGAGTTTATTTCTCCCGAGAGTTTGTTCCATTCCTCAAGCATAGGAGTTTATTTCTCCTAGGAGTTGTCCTACTTCCCTAATCAAGGCTCCTTATCTGGATTTCTCATTCCCAACATGGTGAATCGAGGGAATCTCCTCAGGCTGAAAATACTCCAAGCAGTGGCTCATGGTGAGAAGTCAGAAATTATTCTTCAAGCCAAAGAAGGTGCATCTTACAAATCAAAGTCCCATATCTATTGGCACCTCCACATGGTCCTTAACACTAAGGGGATTCTCCCTGGTGTTTACCTCATTAATGCCTTTATTTGGCACTTTGCATATAGCATTCACTGCATATAACATTGCATTCTCGAAAGCGTAGCATATCCATTACAGTGGATCATTACGCCATAAAAATTCAAACATGCATACAAAGTATAAGCCAGATAATACAAATCGTCCCTCAATCAAGACAATATTACATCCCCACAGAGATGTTGTCCTTACAAACTCCCATTGATATCTGCTACTACATTTCAAATCTCCTTAAGCCACGGTGCCAATACTTGATTTCTTCGACCCCCAAAAAGAAGTCTCATATTCTCTCCACAATGTGAATCGGGCACAGTGTCTTTCTCCGTCAGAATCGTTGTCTCCAAGGTTATTGCCCGTGTGCTGCGTGCAATTTAGAGTGCGAATGGGGGTGGGCATTCAACCCATCTCATTTTTCAATCGTTTGAATGACCATACTTGGTGTGTGGCAATTCGAACGATTGCCACTCTAGAGGAGTTACACCCCGTCTTTGGCCTGAGGGATTATTGTAATTCTTATGCTTCGCAAGCATCAAAATCTTCGTCTTCTTGTCAAGTCTAGTCGTCACTAGTCTTGTCGTGGTTATTTCCCGTGTGCTACGCGCATATTAGAGTGCGAATGAGGGTGGGCATTCAACCCATCTCATTCTTCAATCGTTTGAGTAACCATACTTGGTGTGTGGCAATTCGAACGATTGCCACTCTTGAGGAGTTACACCCCGCCTTTGGCCTGAGGGATTAATGTAATTCTTATGCTTCGCAAGCATCAAAATCTTCGTCTTCTTGTCAAGTCTAGTCGTCACTAGTCTTGTCGTGGTTATTTCCCGTGTGCTACGCGCATATTAGAGTGCGAATGAGGGTGGGCATTCAACCCATCTCATTTTTCAATCGTTTGATTAACCATACTTGGTGTGTGGCAATTCGAACGATTGCCACTCTTGAGGAGTTACACCCCGCCTTTGGCCTGAGGGATTAATGTAATTCTTATGCCTCGCAAGCATCAACGTCTTCGTGATTATGTCTTTTTGATCGAGTCTAGTCGTCACTAGTCTCCGTGGTCCCTTCCCCCGTATGGGAAAACATTTTAAGCCCAGTTTCCGACCTGGCAAACCCTTTCAAAGCCCAACTCTAACCTGGCAACCCCTTTTAAGAAACCAACCTCTAACCTGGCAAACCCTTTCAAAGCCCAACTCTAACTTGGCAACCCCTTTTAAGAAACCAATCTTCAACCTGGCAAACCATGTCAAACCCAATTCCTCTTTTGCCCCCTGATGTCGGGTCGATGTTGAGTCATAGATCGCCACGAGATCTTATTCCTCCTAAAGTGTGGAAGATCGCACGAGATCTTCTTTCGATGTTGAGTCATAGATCGCCACGAGATCTTATTCCTCCTAAAGTGTGGGAGATCGCACGAGATCTTCTTTCTATGTTGAGTCATAGATCTCCACGAGATCTTATTCCTTTCCAAAGTGTGGAAAATCGCACGAGATTTTCTTTCGATGTTGAGTCATAAGATCGCTACGAGATCTTATTCCTTTCCAAAGTGTGGAAAATCGCACGAGATTTTCTTTCGATGTTGAGTCATAAGATCGCTACGAGGTCTTATTCCTTTCCAAAGTGTGGAAAATCGCACGAGATTTTCTTTCGATGTTGAGTCATAAGATCGCCACGAGATCTTATTCCTTTCCAAAGTGTGGAAAATCGCACGAGATTTTCTTTCGATGTTGAGTCATAAGATCGCCACGAGATTTTATTCCCTTTTCTTCTGTTGACGAGTTGGTCGCCACGAGATCTTCTTTCGATGTTGAGTCATAAGATCGCCACGAGATCTTATTCCCTTTTCTTCTGTTGACGAGTTGATCGCCACGAGATCTTCTCTCGATGTTGAGTCATAAGATCGCCACGAGATCTTATTCCCTTTTCTTCTGTTGACGAGTTGATCGCCACGAGATCTTCTTTCGATGTTGAGTCATAAGATCGCCACGAGATCTTATTCCTTTTTCTTCTGTTGACGAGTTGATCGCCACGAGGTCTTCTTTCGATGTTGAGTCATAGATCGCCACGAGATCTTATTCCTTTCAGTCCTGACGTTGAGTCGTAAATCGCACGAGGTTTTTTCTTTCGATCATTGTTTCATACAACCATTCTCTTTGAAAACCCCGTGTCGGCACCGCTACCACGTTATAAGCTATCTCCATTCAAACCCATTACCCACTGTAAATTCTTCCAACAGAAAAACAAAATTTCTCTTTCCCCAGCAGATATCAAAAACAAAAACAAAGAATAAAAACCATACCATCTTCTCAGGACAAATTTCAGGTCTTGGTATTTAATCTTCTTCTATCTCGAGCATTCGAAAGGCTAGCGCCAATCTCACCCTCGAGTATAAGACGATTAAATAGGGGCAGCTGTCATACCCCAAATTTGTCCTACCCTTAATTATTTGGCTCATATTTCATAGCATACATCATTTAGGTCATGGCCCATATCCATGCATTCATATCATTGGTATTAATCAAAGGTTAGCAAGGAAGAGCCCTACTTGCAAAAAGGCTTTGATCAGAAAATAAGAAAGCTGAGGTATAATCATGTGGCTCTGTGATTCCTTGAGGTCCTCCCGGATTAGGGTTCCTCCCAACCTCAATTCAGAGTATTGGCTGAAAAGTACAAGCTTGTAGATCGTCTGATCTCCTAAATCAGGGTTTTCTTTGACCAAAGTCAACCAGTTGACTTTTTGGTCAACATTTAATCAGGATTGAATTTTTATGAGGGAGAAGCCTTCGGGTTGACTATAGGGATGTGCTTGTTTGACTGGATTTGATTAGAAGAGATTAAATCGGGAATTCCATCAATAAGCGGGAAAATCGGAACAGTTGACTTCTTGCGTCAAAATCAGAAGAATTGTTCAAATATTGACTTTTGGTGGAAAATCGGTCAAGAAAAGTCGAAGAATGGATAAAATCGGGAGTTTGACAAAAAGTTGCCAAAATTGAAAAAAGACAAAAATGGAAAATTTTCAACACTTAGAAATTTTTTGATACTTTGAATCATGATGAGCAGTCCACTTCAGCACTGGTTTCCACGTGTCAAATGACATTTTTTGGGAAAATTTCCAACATCAAAGTTGTTCCTCTCATGGAGGAGAACAACTTTGTAGTTGGACATTTTTTTATTTTGAGCTTGTATCAAGAGTTATGGATGTGAGAAGTTTCTGAAAACTCATTTGAACCAAGTCGCAATTCAGGTCACAAGTCAGGTCATGACCTGACATTTTAACAAACACATGGCATGCCAAATCTCCAGCCATTTCTAAGGCTCTACAAAAGTGCAATAAGTGCAAACTTGGTATCATTCTATTCTCCGCCATGCCCTCTACACAATGAAGCAAGAATCAAGTCGTTTAGACAAATATTGAATCAGTTACAAAGCTCCAAAGTCACCCTTTCGCAAAGTCAAAGCCACGCGTCTGGCTAGCCAAAGTTCCAAGTCATGACTTGACATTTGCACAAACACGTGGTGGGCCGAATTTGTGTCCACATTTCTTCTTCCACAAGCATCCATTTTGGACAAACTTGGTCTCTAACGACTCTTTGACGTGATATCCACCTAATGGATCCAAGATCACTGAGTTCAGACACGCATGGGTCAAGAGAGAGGCATTCAAAGTGGTGCCCTCACCAAGTCATGTTTTGGCCGAGAATGCAAGCCAAATCCAGGTCACACGCAGGCAAGGCATAGCAATGGTAGTGCAGCGAGTTTCAAGTCATCTCTCTCCCACTTCCAAACATTCTCTCAAGACTTTTCCAACACCAACCTTGTTCTATTACATGCCATCTTTGTAATGAAATCAAGAGGTTATCAGTTGGGCAAGCGGTCAGCATTTTAAAGAGGCGCGAAGTATGCTACTCGGGCATGTTAGCTAAAGGCATTTATGCCTTCCTGCTGTAGCAGCATGCATGAGTAAGTGAATCTCCATGCGAATACTACACTACACTCACCCTCACCATAAACCGTATACACCAGCATATAAGTATCGAAACCATTCACAACTCAAGGACACACACTCATTTTTCAATTCACTCTCTTCTCTCTCGGATTTCTTTCTCTCTTCCATCACTCACATCCAAAAGTTTGTTACAAATCGTAACAAACTCCACCGTTTTGCATCTTCAGCCGCCAACAACCATCAACCTCCACCGTTCTTCAACTTCAACCACCATTATCAACACCACAGCACCACCATTAAACCTCCCTCATCTTTCAATCATCACCACCATAGCACCTCCAGAGCTAATGGCAATCTGAAGCTCCTTGATTCAACCTTCGCACCGATCATCATCACTTCCATCGTTTCTGAATCGGAGTGCTTCTATCAACCATAGTGTGGCCGAGGTTTGAAGTCAAAATACGTATTAACAAGGCGAAGGACCTGATCTCGCAAACTTGTGGGGAACTACAAAGATTGCAGAACTTCGCCATCATCCTCCGAATCAAAGCTTCAAACAGGTACGTAACTCAAACTCCTCAGCATCTTCACCATATATGAGCATGTAGTATGAATAAAGGAACTGTTTGTTGCGTGATGCATTTGCTTGCAAGTCTCTGAATGCTTTATCTTACATAGATTAATGGCTTCTTGAACGTTTAACTCATGTGTTTGATCCCTGAGTAGCATAAGGATTGGTATAACGTGTGATTCTTGCGTTTTCATGGAGTCTTCATAACGTTAGGGTTTAGAAACGTGGATCGATTAGGATGTTAGAGCAAGAATCAAAGAAAACTAGTGATAGATCTATGATTGGCTCGAGGTTCCGATTCGAAAGGTATAAGCCTTATCAATTTCTGGAAAAAATACGGTCAGCTCCGCCGCGAGCCTCGCCGGAGAAGACGACCGGAGCGGTGCTCCGGCGTCTGTTTCTTTTGAAAGTATTTCCCCCCAGGCGCGTGTGTGGCAGCATGCTATTGGTTTACTCTCCCAAATTGTAGTTCATTTTGTCTTGTAGTAAATGATTAGAATATGGCGTGTCAGCATATGGTTGGTCCGTTTTCTATTTTGTCATTAGTGACTTAAGATTCCACCATGACCAATTGATGCAGTGTTTACATGTTACTTGAGTGCCACATTTTAATTCAACCATAGTCTAAATAATATTAACATGCTGAGCAAATAATGAATGAAATAAGTGGAACAAGTAGGTAGTGCAGTTTGGGCTACGAATTGCTGGGCCCTTTTGTCTTTCTGGACCGCACCCCACTTTTGACGATGCCTCCCCACCCCTTGTAGCTGGGCCTGATTACTACTGCTCTTGCCACCCCCTGTTTTGGGCCCGGTTTTAGCCTATAACATAGTTTTAGTTCATTGTAAAACTCTTGTTGCACCCCCCTGCTGTCTAGATTGTAGATTTTATTTTCGTTTTCTTTTAATTGTTGCCTTATAATTCTTTTTACTCGAATAAAAAATACATAAAAAATGGTTTTAGGTACTTTAGAGTGTGTAAATAACAGTCACGGTTTTGTTAATTTTTCTTAATAAGTTTTTCTTCACAATACACTTGAATTTTCTTAGTTAATATTTCTTTGTAAATAATTCTCTAATAGAATTAGGAACTTTTTTTTAGTCTCGTTTTTGTATAGAATTAATAGATGTATGTGTGCTTGTGAATAGCGTTTGTTTGTTATAGTTCTCAATTTTATTTGTCGCATATTGATTTTTCTTTTACCTATTCCATGTATAGTTTTTGTTGTTAATAAATTGTATAGTTTATCATTTTAATTCCCTTGTGTAGACAACTTAGACTAGATTTAGAAATAGTTCCCTTCCTTCATTCTTTTCCCTTTCGACTTTTAAAACACTTAATAAAAATCGATGAAGATCATACCGTTACTATATTTCATAGTAGGAAGGAAATGATTGGGGTGTAGGCCCCGATGTATGTTCTTTCCTACTTAGCGGAGAAGAAATGGTTGAGGTGTGAAGCCTCGGTGTATTTCTTAACCGTTATTTAGAGAAACGATCGTGGCGTAGGCCCCGATGTGCATTCTCTAAATATTCATAAAAAACTCTTTTTGTATCTCCTTTACTTAGCGGAGAAGAAATGATTGAGGTGTGAAACCTCGATGTATTTCTTAACCGTTGTTTAGAGAAACGATTGTGGCGTAGGCCTCGATGTGCTTTCTCTAAATATGCAAAACAAAACTCTTTTTGGTATGATCTAAATCACAAATGAAATCCCCTTAAAAAAAAAAACCAACCAAAAACACTTCAAAAAACACTAATAAATGGTCAGATTTAACACAAAGTAAGGAAGTGATGCGAGACCTTGTAGTGGGTTCTCGTCATCATGGAATTACCCTTAAAAGATACAAACCAATCTCTTTTTCTCCTTTCTAAGGGCATTGTTATCTCCGCTCCATTGCATCCTAGGCTGTCCCCTTGTGCAAGAGCGTGAGCGTTAACGCCTCCCAACTAAAAAACACAAAAACAAACAGAAAATCGTGAGCCGAGCTACGGTAACTCTGATTCCTGAAAAGGATACGTAGGCAGCGGGGTAGGGCCCGTGCGAGTACAATTCTTTATTTTCCCTACATTTTGCATTCATTTCGCATTTAGACATAGACATAGTATACACCCTTTAGATAGAAACAAACATAGGTGGATACCATCGAGTACGATGGGCGTGAGGGGTGCTAACACCTTCCCCTTGCGTAACCGACTCCCGTACCTTGATTCTCTGGTCGCAAGACCCTGTTCCTTCCTTTGTTAGGTTTTCTGATATTCCTTTCCCTTATGGGATAAATATATTGGTGGCGACTCTGTTCATTTTTCGCGAGCGTGCGACAACTATACTTCAAAAAAGGATTCAAATTTGCTTCTCTTACTAATCATGGCTAATGAGGTTAAGGTCTTGATATTTCTTCACCAAATTAATAAGATTCCTATGGGAGAGCTTCATTGAGACGATTTTGGTTCATTCTCTGATCAATTGAAGTTTGGGTTGCAAGATATGGCGGTACGGTATTCTTTATCTCTATCCCCTCTAGGTGATCAATTCAAGACTCATCTAGGTTAACCTATGAGACTTTCATCATTGTGCATTTGAAGAGGAAAAGTTAAAGTACACCTAAAGGTGGATTTAAAGTGCATGGAGACAATAGTTGGTCTCGAAGGTTTATTACCATTCCTATTCTGTTCAAGCATCCATCATCCAAATTCTATTCAAAACAACACTCATATATTCATTCAAGATCCATACATAACCAAAGTCGAGATCATTCCAAACTCCATCCATCCTTTAACTACAAAAATCACATTACAATTCAAGATCCACATACATTACAAGGACCAAAGTTACATTGCATATTCTATTGAAAATTACAAAATACAAGAGTTCATCACATTACATTTTACAATTCCAAACCTCAGTATAAATAGAGTCTATCCTTGATTCTCATTTCATTACAATATCCGATCCAATATGATTCCATTACAAAGAAAATTACACCAAAAAAACACACACACACTTTGACTCACAGTTGACTTTTGGTCAACTGTTGACATTTGGTAGAACAGTTGACCAAGTCAGATTGACCTTTGACCCGAACCTTGGCTGTAACCTTAAGTAGTTGGTTCCAAATCTCCAATGTTGCTTCATTTTTAGGACCATCATGATCCTGGTGTCTTAATATCCAAGTTGCGCCATCATGCTTCCATCTTCAAGCCATGTTCTTGTTCTCCAAACAACCTCATCATTGAACTTGTGCATACACATCCAGTTTCAAAATCCAAACAATACATTACGCCACTCTCAGCATCATACACCATCAAAATCAGCCGAGCACCCAAACAGTACAAAAAAGAACAAGAGCTATACACTTCAAACCAATTGAACCTAAGCATTCTAAAACAAACCAACATCAGCCTCATGAACCTGCAGCATAAGACACATGGAAAACAGCCAAAAATCAATACAGTGTCCACCATCAAGCTCCATTTAAACACTCTATTAGTAACCTACATGTTCACTAACATAAAGACCATTTTATACCATACAGCGGGAAGCAGCTCAACACAATCCAATACAACAGTTCAACACCAAATGCAAATTCCATTACATACAGATCCATTACAAATTCCAAGTGTAAATACAAAGGAGAAAAGTTATACAAAAAGTGTCCTCACCATATGCATCACCACTCCAAACTTCATGTAGTCTCCAACACCTCCAAATGCTGCAAGAACAACATACTGCCAATGCGAACCCTGCACCAAAACAAAAACAACGTATCAGTTCCAAGGCAGTTTCAAATCTGTAAGTTTCAGATTCAAAAGCAGACATCTAAGTCCATATAATCTACCATGTATTAAAAAGGGACCATACCATCCAATTTACTACAGTCACGTGAAGCTCTGCAGCAAGTAAAGGAAGAACACTATCCAAACCATTTCACAATAGACGAAACCGGCTCAATCCTCGAAATGAGAAGCTAACGGAAAAGACAAAAGGATGCAGTTCAGAATATGTAAAAAAAAAAAAAACGAGATGCAGTTCATATCTCAAGCAGACAATCATACACACATCCATTCAAAGAAAATTCAAGAAACAGTGATGCAGCAGATTTTTGGTTCATACCGTAAAATTCAAGCCGAACCAAACACTTTCTCACTTGCCATGAAACCGAGCCAAACCCGCTACATACATATTTCCAGCATACCCTGTAAAACAGATCCAGCATAATATCCATTCAGCCCTCATACATTTCCTAAACAACACAGTAAACTCATCCACATACTAACAGCACCATACCTGCACTAGTTCATAACTCATCATCCTCCAACCTATAAACGAAACCACAAGTAACAAACCTTTTGTAACTAAATTCCCCTCCCTCTAAACTAATCCTAACTGAAGCATTTCCCTATATTAACTCAGGTTTCTAAACTGTTATTAACATCAATACCCTCTAACTTCTCCAGCCATTCTCAAAACCTAAGCTCTAATCATTTTCTCCCAACATAACTAACTTCACAACTAACTGTCATAACCACCCTAACCTTTTACAATTTCATAACTGATGGTGACCAATGCCCTGCATAAAATAGTTACAAAAACAAGTCCCTAACAAACTCAAATCAATTCTCTAACTAACTTTTAACAGTTTAAACCTCATAACAGAAACGTAACCGAATTCCAACTGAACGAAACTAACTTCCAACTCATTCAATCCAGGCCCTCCAATTTCTTAACTGACTTCTCTCATCCAATGGCTCTCACTCCATTCTCCTGTAACAGAATTCTCAATCTATAATTAACTTCACCACCCTCCTTCACCTATATAACGGCCATCATTCACCATTCTCAGGTTCCCTCACGCATACACTTCACATACCATAAACGCCACTTTCCTCCACCTTCAATCATCATCTCCCTCAATTCACTCTGCATATCTCTCGATCCCTCACCTCACCTCAAAAAAGCTCATGAACCTATAACTGTCAGAGCTTCATCAATGGAAGCTCTGAACGGTTGAGCTCGGCCTACAACACACAATCTTTCTCCCTCGACGCACCGACACAGAGGATCGCGAAAATCACAAAGAAGTAGAAGAAGAACATAAACAAAAGAAGAAGGGAGAAGAAGTAGAAACACTCAAGCAAAAAAAACGAAGCAAGAAAGGAAGAAATCGGAAGCATATCATTACCTCATCTCTGGTATTCTCAATCTTCGATCGCCTTCGGCACATCAAGTAAGCACGAAGCTCTCTTCGAATCTATTTTTGATGCCGTCGTGTTCGTTGATGTGTGATGAACGATAACCCCATAGTCTCGCCCTCTGATTCACCTCCATTAACATTCAATCGAGCTTTCAGTCAAGATTAGGGTTTCCTATTTGCTCAGATTTAGGAAATGAGATTTGAACTGAGAAAAATTAAGGCCGGATTAGTGTTCAGGGTGAGAAGGAGAGGTGATTGGTATTGTTGAATCGAATTTCTGAGTCGCGCCGCCGTCGTAGGCGTTCTCCGGTGTGGTCACGATGATTTTTCCGGCGAGAGATGTTTGTGTGAGAATGAGAGAGACCCTTTGAGAAGCTGAACGGTCACAATTCTAACCCTAAACGCCTCTTTTGTTCTATTATTATTCAATGTGGATTAATTGGAATATAATGATGTAGTTAATTGGATTAACTTGATTAATGAGGGTTAATTACCGATTAATTGAATTGATAATAAAATCTGTTGGATCCACATCCCTTGGGCCTCCGAATTGAATAAGCTCCTGGGCCTGACATTGCTAATCACCACCCCTCTGGGCCCATGCGCACCATTTTGGTGTGCTGAAAAATAATTGTAACAAAAAACTCTGATGGGCCATTAATTGGGCCCTGCGCCCAGAATTTCTCTTCACCCCCATTTTCAATTAACATCCCCCTGGATCCATATTATTTTCATGTTAGATTTTAGCTTTTTCTTAGTTTTTTATTACTACATTTTTAGATAATAAAAACATGAAATCAATAAATTTGCTAGTTCTAATTAGATTTTAGTACTCCTTTAGTCATTAGAATTCTTTTAACCCATAAAAAATACATAAAAATAGTAGATCTTTTAGGTTAATTTTGACATTCAAGTTCTTCATAAAAACGCCATAAAAATAGTAGTATTTTTAGTTTAATTTTGCACTAATGTTTGGATTGCTTTTGTATCATTTACGTGTTAATTTTGGTATCATTGTTGCGTGATTTTGTTGCTTAGCTTTTGGCCATATTTTTGGCCTATGTTGTTAATACCACTTGTATGCTTCTCTTAGATTCTATCTCATGTTAACATTAGGATTTAGACTTGTATAGACAACTTAGATTAGAATCTAGGATTAGTTCCCTATTTCATTCTTTTTTCTTTTCAACTCTTAAAATACTTAATAAATATCGATGAAGATCATACCGTTACTATATTTTCATAGTAGGAAAGAAATGATTGGGGCGTAGGCCTCGATGTATGTTCTTTCCTACTTAGCGGAGAAGAAATGATTGAGGTGTGAGGCCTCGATGTATTTCTTAACCGCTATTTAGAGAAACGATTGTGGCGTAGGCCTCGATGTGCGTTCTCTAAATATGCAAAACAAAACTCTTTTTTGGTATGATCTAAGTCACAAATTAAAATCCCCATAAAAAACACCAACCAAAAACACTTCAAAAAACACTAATGAATGGTCAGATTTAACGCAAAGTAAGGAAGTGATGCGAGACCTTGTAGGGGGTTCTCGTCATTATGGAATTACCCTAAAAGACACAAACCAATCTCTCTTTTTCTTCTTTTCTTAAGGGCAAGTTATCTCCGCTCCATTGCATCCTAGGCTGTCCCCTTGTGCAAGAGCGTGAGCGTTAACGCCGCCCAACTAAAAAACACAAAAACAAACAGAAAATCTTTAGCCGAGCTACGGTAACTCTGATTCCTGAAAAGGATACGTAGGCAGCGGGGTAGGGCCCGTGCGAGTACAATTCTTTATTTTCCCTACATTTTGCATTCATTTCGCATTTAGACATAGACATAGTACACACCCTTTAGATAGAAACAAACATAGGTGGATACCATCGAGTACGATGGGCGTGAGGGGTGCTAATACCTTCCCCTTGCGTAACCGACTCCCGTGCCTTGATTCTCTGGTCGCAAGACCTTGTTCCTTCTTTTGTTAGGTTTTCTGATATTCCTTTCCCGCGATGGGATAAATATATTGGTGGCGACTCTGTTCATTTTTCGCGAGCGTGCGACAGCTGGCGACTCTGCTGGGGATGTTGCTAGACCTGTTGCTGGTCCATCCTTAGTGAGTCGATCCTAGCCTGCGTTTGTTTGTTTATTTACCGGGTGTTTATTTGTTTTTATGTCTATACCTTGTATATATGTTTGCATGTTTACTTTTCTGCTTGCATATCATGTTTGTTTCTGTTTGCACAACATGCATATGGATTATATTTTGTGTTCCTTGGGGTCTTCTGTTCTGTTTTGCAGGTTGGGTGGGATGTTCTATGAGGTAAAAGGCCCAATACCCAGGCCAGAGTGACACATAGGATACCTAGGATAGAGTGGATAGTCATGACGCCGATGAGATGTCAGGTCTTGTCTAGTGCGATCATGAGACCCACGCCCAGTCGAGGTCCAAATGGGGTATCATTGTTGGCATGTAGATGCAACAACATTGGTGCCTCAGGAGGACTGATAACGCTGGTTGCCATTTTGACCTACCCTGACCTAAACTACACCCGTGAGTGGGGAGGGATATACATGACAGGTACCGTTGGTGACTATTCTGTTCTGTTGGTGACTATTGGTTTTCCTGGTATTCAAAAAGGTGCCGGACCTTTGATCCTGTGACATTTGACCTGTATCAGTTATTCAGAGGATTGTACAGTGGTTACTAAGATTATATGAACCGAGGATCCCATGCTTTTGCATTGCATAACATCATTGCTTTGTCCACTCCATTTATGAAAGATCCTAAAGTCTATTTCCAAAAAAAAGGGGGAGAAAAGAAAAGAAAAGAAAAGATATGAAAAAGAAAAAGGAAATAGAAAAGCAAAAAAAGAAAAGAAAAGATATTCTATACAAAATAAAGCCTTGAAAAAAAAAAAAAGAAAAAGAAAGATGAAAGTGTGAGAAAAGACTTTAGGATCTCTCATAAATGAAACATGCATTCATACTATCATGCATTTCATGGTTCTTTCAAAGACTTATGGGACCATTTCTATTCAGATTCCAAGATCAACAACATATTTGACTTCTCACCGCCACAACTCCAAAATCAACTATGGAACAACTCCGTGAGGAAATGGATGAGATGAAGGAACAAATGGGTCATCTTATGTTGGAGATGCGAGACTTGGTCCGTAATCAGGATGCGCTAAAAGAGGAGAATAGTCAGTTGAAGACTCAATTGAGCTTGGTCATGGAAGTTCTGAAGACGGTATTAAGGAAGGAAGGTGATGTTGTTCCTGTTGCTGCAACAGAAGTTGTTGATTCCTTCTCTCCAATAGGATCTCTTTTCACTCATGGGATGCCTCAGGGAGCTCTCCCTCAATTTCAAGTGCCATTGCCTCCACGTCAAAATGTTCATGCCCCTAGAATGAATCAAGGGGGCCAAATGCGTGGGAAAAAGCCTAAGATACCTCAGAGAGTTCTCAATCCTATCCCGTTGCCTTATGCTCAGTTACTTCCTCGTTTGCTGGAACTTCAGTTGATTGAGCTACGAGATTTGGCTACGCCTGAAAAGCTTCCCCCCAATTTTGATGCCAATGCTCGATGCGAGTTCCATTCTGGGGCATCTGGCCATGATGTTGAGAATTGTAGGGCGATGAAACATCAAGTTCAAGATCTCATTGACTCAAAAGTGATTTTGTTCACCCCCGAAGGTATGATTGTTCAAGGCAATAAGGTTCCGTATGTGGTGGAAGGAAATGTTGATCCATACTCCTATGCCGGATCTACTTCAAATCAGAAGCACAATGCACCATCCCGGATTCCAGATCTTCCACTTTATCAATCTCCGATTGTTTCACAACCAAGTCAAAAGGGGAAAACACCTGAGCAGATTGAGTATTTGAATCATCAACAACCCCACGTGATCCAACCACACCTGGTTCAGTATTCACCCCAAAAGCAATATGTTCCACATCAACGAGGCCATCTGAATCAGTATCCACCTAGAAGTAATTTGGGACGAAGAAATGCTCCTCTGGACCAGATTCCTATGACATACACTAAACTTCTGCCATATCTAGTGCAAAGCTCATTGGTGGTCCCCAAATCTCTGAAACCTCCACCACGCCCGTTTCCACCTGGGCATGACCCTAATGTGCAATGTGGGTACCACGCTGGATCAGCAGGGCACTCAACCGAGGACTGCAACGCTTTCAAAGCCAAGGTGCAACAATTGATCGACGAGAGACATATAACCCTTCAAGGAGGAAACATGTGGGTGAACAGAATGCCCGTGCCCAAGTGAATGTCCGTATTCCATGGAGTGTCACAAAAAGAAATAAGCCCAGAAGGAGTCAAGTCTCCTCAACTATGGCAATCATCATTTCCTTTCTGTGTTCTCATTTCAAGTATTTCCTGTTTTGTAGAAAGCCGCTTCCTTGAACTCGTTGGTATAATAATAATAAAAACACCACAAATTCTCGAGCAACTTTGTCAGAATCTCTTTCAAGTAGTAATCAAGAATGTTTTGTAGAAGCATCTCTCATTCTCAAGGTTCTTATGCTCAGTTGTATCCGTGGGGGTTGGTGTTTCAGTTGGTGTTTGAGTTCTCTTTGCAACAAATAGCTTCTCTAAGTTTGGTGACTACGCAAGGTTCCTCCATGTTTGATAGGGAATACTTCTACAACATCTATGCTTGGGGCTCCCGCACGAGGGATAAGCAAGACGTACTCTTATCTTGAGCATTGCCTCGCTCGCATTGCTCGAATCCCTAAAGTAAAAAGGAAAAAGAAAAAGCTTACGACTCATGGGTGACTTCGTTGGAGTTCTCTTTTGAAGTAATCCGAAGTGGTTGGAAGGAAATGAAGAAAGTATTCGAGATCAGCAAGTCCAGACGGAGACGAGGCTCCTCAACAACGACACTCATTTAGTTTCTTTACTGCATTCTCATTTGTAATCATTTCATTGTTTGTTTAAGCACTGATCGCATGTAAAAACTTGTTAATTTCTGAATGAAAATCATAATACATTGTTTATGTTTGTCTTGAAGAAATCCATTCGTTTTCACTCATAAAATGTTTTTGGCATTGCGATACCAACTTTACTAATTGCTTGCTTATGCAAAAAGCTGAGGGAGAATGATGAAAAATAAAAACGCAAAAATCTCTAATCATGTGTTTTTGAATAAAAACCCTACTGAGGATGTACAGGCATTGTTTCAAATTCCCAAACACCGGAGATAAGGGAGATAGACCCTCGTTAACCCCTTTGAGCCTTGAAGAAGGAGTTTCTTTCCTAATCATAAAAAACCCTTATTTTAACCTTGGGGCAGGGTAGCGTTCATTTAACTTGATCGAGTGTTCAAAACTCACCAAAAGGGTGTGCATCTAAAGATACAACAATGGTTATCCTTCCAAAGGTTGAGGAATGTCAAAACCGCAATGATTATCCTTATTTCATCAAGAGATCAAGAGAGGACGATGCCACAATGGTTATCCCTCATCAATCAGAGAATGAGGCAGTCACAATATTTCAAACAAATCGAGAGCAACGCAAGATCACACGACTTGTTCAAAAAGTGAATAAAAAAAAAGAAAGCCCGCTAAGTCAAAAACTTGAAATAAGTGACTTAGGCAAAAGTTAGGGCATCCCGCTGGACTCCAAAATAAAATTCAAGAGAATTTGTCCAGGCAAAAGTTAGGGAAAGCAGAAGCGAAAAACAAGAATTACAAAATAAAAATCCTTATCAAAAGAACAAAGTCGTGTGATCAGACACCGAAAATGCAAGATGAAGTGACTGCCATGTCCAAAAAACCTCATTGATTCCTCGACCATTCCAAATTCCTTGTGAGGAATGAACACTCATGTCGAGTTAATTGAACCTAGGAATGGAGAACATCATGAAGGGGGTGGGCACCAAATAATTTTGAGCCTAAAAATCCTTTGTTTCCAAAAACCGTGAACCCGGCCAAATTACAACCCTTAAAAGTCCTAATTGAAGTAGGGTTTATTCTGAAAGCGCACTCCTAAGAGATAGTGTTTAACTGACTCCCAATGAAGCGAGACTCATATCCATGTTGGTATCGTATGCTTGCTTTACCTTCCATATGCAAAAATCAAGGTTGTGTCAACTAGTGATTCGGTCACAAAAGGTCGCAACCTCATTTCACAAAAAAGTTTTACAACTTCAAGACTAACATAGGCTTTGCATTAGAATTATCATTCTTAGAATTAACATTCTTTTGCATGCAAAATATGTGCTTAACATCAAGGAAATTTTCAAGGATGAGAATCAGTGAGTAACTTGATCATGTCAAGGTATAAGAAACTTGAGAACTCCGAGGAGTAAAAGCTAATCACCTCAAACATGGACCATCAAGGGGCAAGTTATCCAAAGAACCCCGTTGGGCATGAACAGTTAATGCTTTCCTTGATTACCTTGAAGGGAAGAGTTTGAAGACTCCGTTGAGCGTGGTAAAGTTGTCTCCATGTTTGTTGGACTTCGAAATAATGAGGATTCTTGAGGATTCTAGAAAGATGTACCTAATCAGGGGCAATTGAATCGAGGTTTGACCTCTCAAAATCAGCATATCTGGGGCAATCATGTCGATAAAACTCTTCGAGCCTTGATCGATCTGGGGCAATCATGTCGAGGAATCTCTCAAATTCAACCGATCAGGGGCAATTGAATCAAGGTTTGACCTCTCAAATTCAGTATATATGGGGCAATCATGTCGATAAATCTCTTCGAGCCTTGATCAATCTGGGGCAAGCAAGTCGAGGAATCTCTCATGAGTTCAACCAATCTGGGGCAGTTATGTCGAGATTCGACAAATCTCTCCAAAGATCCATTGGGGCAAATTCCTCCATAAGTCACGAAGCTTGGGGCACAATTCTGAGTTTTTGTCGCTCCATGACCATAGGAGTTTATTTCTCCTAGAATCTTGGTCTCCCCCCAAGCATGGAGTTTATTTCTCCCGAGAGTTTGTTCCATTCCTCAAGCATAGGAGTTTATTTCTCCTAGGAGTTGTCCTACTTCCCTAATCAAGGCTCCTTATCTGGATTTCTCATTCCCAACATGGTGAATCGAGGGAATCTCCTCAGGCTGAAAATACTCCAAGCAGTGGCACATGGTGAGAAGTCAGAAATTATTCTTCAAGTCAAAGAAGGTGCATCTTACAAATCAAAGTCCAATATCTATTGGCACCTCCACATGGTCCTTAACACTAAGGGGATTCTCCCTGGTGTTTACCTCATTAATGCCTTTATTTGGCATTCTGCATATAGTGTTCACTGCATATAACATCGCATCCTCAGAAGCGTAGCATATCCATCAAAATGGAGCATTACGCCATAGAAAAATTCAAACATGCATAACAAAGCATAAGCCAGATAATACAAATCCGCACCCAGTCAAGACAATAATACATCCCCACACAAAAGGTTGTCCTTACAAATTCCGATTGATATCTGCTACCACATTTCAAATCTCTTCCAACCTCGGTGCCGATGCGAGGTATCTTCAATCTCTGATGGGTGTCTGACACAATGTCTTCTTTTGTCCCTCGATGTCGAGTCGATGTTGAGTCATAAGATCGCCACGAGATCTTATTCCCTTTTCTTCTGTTGACGAGTTGATCGCCACGAGACTTTCTTTCGATGTTGAGTCATAAGATCGCCACGAGATCTTATTCCCTTTTCTTCTGTTGACGAGTTGATCGCCACGAGATCTTCTTTCGATGTTGAGTCATAGATCGCCACGAGATCTTATTCCTTTCCAAAGTGTGGAAAGTCGCACGAGACTTTCTTTCGATGTTGAGTCATAAGATCGCCACGAGATCTTATTCCCTTTTCTTCTGTTGACGAGTTGATCGCCACGAGATCTTCTTTCGATGTTGAGTCATAGATCGCCACGAGATCTTATTCCTTTCCAAAGTGTGGAAAGTCGCACGAGACTTTCTTTCGATGTTGAGTCATAAGATCGCCACGAGATCTTATTCCCTTTTCTTCTGTTGACGAGTTGATCGCCACGAGATCTTCTTTCGATGTTGAGTCATAGATCGCCACGAGATCTTATTCCTTTCCAAAGTGTGGAAAGTCGCACGAGACTTTCTTTCGATGTTGAGTCATAAGATCGCCACGAGATCTTATTCCCTTTTCTTCTGTTGACGAGTTGATCGCCACGAGATCTTCTTTCGATGTTGAGTCATAAGATCGCCACGAGATCTTATTCCCTTTTCTTCTGTTGACGAGTTGATCGCCACGAGATCTTCTTTCGATGTTGAGTCATAAGATCGCCACGAGATCTTATTCCCTTTTCTTCTGTTGACGAGTTGATCGCCACGAGATCTTCTTTCGATGTTGAGTCATAAGATCGCCACGAGATCTTATTCCCTTTTCTTCTGTTGACGAGTTGATCGCCACGAGATCTTCTTTCGATGTTGAGTCATAGATCGCCACGAGATCTTATTCCTTTCAGTCCTGACGTTGAGTCGTAAATCGCACGAGGTCTTTTTTCTTTCGATCATTGTTTCATACAACCATTCTCTTTGAAAACTCCGTGTCGGCACCGCTACCACGTTATAAGCTATCTCCACCGTTCATCCAATTACTCATTGTAAATTCCTTCACCAGAAAAACAAAAATCTCTTTCCCCAGCAGATATCAAAACAAAAAACAAAAATAACACTTACACCATCCTCTCTTCAGGACAAATTTCTGGTACTTTGATATTTAATCTTCTTCTACCTCGAACGTTCGAAAGGCTAGCGCCAATCTCACCTTCAAGTTTAAGATGATTAAATAGGGGCAGCTGTCATACCCCAAATTTGTCCTACCCCTTTCAATTTTAACTGGCTTACGCTTTGCATTCATCTACATCTTTCCACCAGGTCATTTAACACATCATGCATCATTAATCAATAAATCCGGCATCGGGATCAAGGACGTTGAAGAATTTGGGTTTACTATACTTCAAAAAAGGATTCAAATTTGCTTCTCTTACTAATCATGGCTAATGAGGTTAAGGTCTTGATATTTCTTCACCAAATTAATAAGATTCCTATGGGAGAGCTTCATTGAGACGATTTTGGTTCATTCTCTGATCAATTGAAGTTTGGGTTGCAAGATATGGCGGTACGGTATTCTTTATCTCTATCCCCTCTAGGTGATCAATTCAAGACTCATCTAGGTTAACCTATGAGACTTTCATCATTGTGCATTTGAAGAGGAAAAGTTAAAGTACACCTAAAGGTGGATTTAAAGTGCATGGAGACAATAGTTGGTCTCGAAGGTTTATTACCATTCCTATTCTGTTCAAGCATCCATCATCCAAATTCTATTCAAAACAACACTCATATATTCATTCAAGATCCATACATAACCAAAGTCGAGATCATTCCAAACTCCATCCATCCTTTAACTACAAAAATCACATTACAATTCAAGATCCACATACATTACAAGGACCAAAGTTACATTGCATATTCTATTGAAAATTACAAAATACAAGAGTTCATCACATTACATTTTACAATTCCAAACCTCAGTATAAATAGAGTCTATCCTTGATTCTCATTTCATTACAATATCCGATCCAATATGATTCCATTACAAAGAAAATTACACCAAAAAAACACACACACACTTTGACTCACAGTTGACTTTTGGTCAACTGTTGACATTTGGTAGAACAGTTGACCAAGTCAGATTGACCTTTGACCCGAACCTTGGCTGTAACCTTAAGTAGTTGGTTCCAAATCTCCAATGTTGCTTCATTTTTAGGACCATCATGATCCTGGTGTCTTAATATCCAAGTTGCGCCATCATGCTTCCATCTTCAAGCCATGTTCTTGTTCTCCAAACAACCTCATCATTGAACTTGTGCATACACATCCAGTTTCAAAATCCAAACAATACATTACGCCACTCTCAGCATCATACACCATCAAAATCAGCCGAGCACCCAAACAGTACAAAAAAGAACAAGAGCTATACACTTCAAACCAATTGAACCTAAGCATTCTAAAACAAACCAACATCAGCCTCATGAACCTGCAGCATAAGACACATGGAAAACAGCCAAAAATCAATACAGTGTCCACCATCAAGCTCCATTTAAACACTCTATTAGTAACCTACATGTTCACTAACATAAAGACCATTTTATACCATACAGCGGGAAGCAGCTCAACACAATCCAATACAACAGTTCAACACCAAATGCAAATTCCATTACATACAGATCCATTACAAATTCCAAGTGTAAATACAAAGGAGAAAAGTTATACAAAAAGTGTCCTCACCATATGCATCACCACTCCAAACTTCATGTAGTCTCCAACACCTCCAAATGCTGCAAGAACAACATACTGCCAATGCGAACCCTGCACCAAAACAAAAACAACGTATCAGTTCCAAGGCAGTTTCAAATCTGTAAGTTTCAGATTCAAAAGCAGACATCTAAGTCCATATAATCTACCATGTATTAAAAAGGGACCATACCATCCAATTTACTACAGTCACGTGAAGCTCTGCAGCAAGTAAAGGAAGAACACTATCCAAACCATTTCACAATAGACGAAACCGGCTCAATCCTCGAAATGAGAAGCTAACGGAAAAGACAAAAGGATGCAGTTCAGAATATGTAAAAAAAAAAAAAACGAGATGCAGTTCATATCTCAAGCAGACAATCATACACACATCCATTCAAAGAAAATTCAAGAAACAGTGATGCAGCAGATTTTTGGTTCATACCGTAAAATTCAAGCCGAACCAAACACTTTCTCACTTGCCATGAAACCGAGCCAAACCCGCTACATACATATTTCCAGCATACCCTGTAAAACAGATCCAGCATAATATCCATTCAGCCCTCATACATTTCCTAAACAACACAGTAAACTCATCCACATACTAACAGCACCATACCTGCACTAGTTCATAACTCATCATCCTCCAACCTATAAACGAAACCACAAGTAACAAACCTTTTGTAACTAAATTCCCCTCCCTCTAAACTAATCCTAACTGAAGCATTTCCCTATATTAACTCAGGTTTCTAAACTGTTATTAACATCAATACCCTCTAACTTCTCCAGCCATTCTCAAAACCTAAGCTCTAATCATTTTCTCCCAACATAACTAACTTCACAACTAACTGTCATAACCACCCTAACCTTTTACAATTTCATAACTGATGGTGACCAATGCCCTGCATAAAATAGTTACAAAAACAAGTCCCTAACAAACTCAAATCAATTCTCTAACTAACTTTTAACAGTTTAAACCTCATAACAGAAACGTAACCGAATTCCAACTGAACGAAACTAACTTCCAACTCATTCAATCCAGGCCCTCCAATTTCTTAACTGACTTCTCTCATCCAATGGCTCTCACTCCATTCTCCTGTAACAGAATTCTCAATCTATAATTAACTTCACCACCCTCCTTCACCTATATAACGGCCATCATTCACCATTCTCAGGTTCCCTCACGCATACACTTCACATACCATAAACGCCACTTTCCTCCACCTTCAATCATCATCTCCCTCAATTCACTCTGCATATCTCTCGATCCCTCACCTCACCTCAAAAAAGCTCATGAACCTATAACTGTCAGAGCTTCATCAATGGAAGCTCTGAACGGTTGAGCTCGGCCTACAACACACAATCTTTCTCCCTCGACGCACCGACACAGAGGATCGCGAAAATCACAAAGAAGTAGAAGAAGAACATAAACAAAAGAAGAAGGGAGAAGAAGTAGAAACACTCAAGCAAAAAAAACGAAGCAAGAAAGGAAGAAATCGGAAGCATATCATTACCTCATCTCTGGTATTCTCAATCTTCGATCGCCTTCGGCACATCAAGTAAGCACGAAGCTCTCTTCGAATCTATTTTTGATGCCGTCGTGTTCGTTGATGTGTGATGAACGATAACCCCATAGTCTCGCCCTCTGATTCACCTCCATTAACGTTCAATCGAGCTTTCAGTCAAGATTAGGGTTTCCTATTTGCTCAGATTTAGGAAATGAGATTTGAACTGAGAAAAATTAAGGCCGGATTAGTGTTCAGGGTGAGAAGGAGAGGTGATTGGTATTGTTGAATCGAATTTCTGAGTCGCGCCGCCGTCGTAGGCGTTCTCCGGTGTGGTCACGATGATTTTTCCGGCGAGAGATGTTTGTGTGAGAATGAGAGAGACCCTTTGAGAAGCTGAACGGTCACAATTCTAACCCTAAACGCCTCTTTTGTTCTATTATTATTCAATGTGGATTAATTGGAATATAATGATGTAGTTAATTGGATTAACTTGATTAATGAGGGTTAATTACCGATTAATTGAATTGATAATAAAATCTGTTGGATCCACATCCCTTGGGCCTCCGAATTGAATAAGCTCCTGGGCCTGACATTGCTAATCACCACCCCTCTGGGCCCATGCGCACCATTTTGGTGTGCTGAAAAATAATTGTAACAAAAAACTCTGATGGGCCATTAATTGGGCCCTGCGCCCAGAATTTCTCTTCACCCCCATTTTCAATTAACATCCCCCTGGATCCATATTATTTTCATGTTAGATTTTAGCTTTTTCTTAGTTTTTTATTACTACATTTTTAGATAATAAAAACATGAAATCAATAAATTTGCTAGTTCTAATTAGATTTTAGTACTCCTTTAGTCATTAGAATTCTTTTAACCCATAAAAAATACATAAAAATAGTAGATCTTTTAGGTTAATTTTGACATTCAAGTTCTTCATAAAAACGCCATAAAAATAGTAGTATTTTTAGTTTAATTTTGCACTAATGTTTGGATTGCTTTTGTATCATTTACGTGTTAATTTTGGTATCATTGTTGCGTGATTTTGTTGCTTAGCTTTTGGCCATATTTTTGGCCTATGTTGTTAATACCACTTGTATGCTTCTCTTAGATTCTATCTCATGTTAACATTAGGATTTAGACTTGTATAGACAACTTAGATTAGAATCTAGGATTAGTTCCCTATTTCATTCTTTTTTCTTTTCAACTCTTAAAATACTTAATAAATATCGATGAAGATCATACCGTTACTATATTTTCATAGTAGGAAAGAAATGATTGGGGCGTAGGCCTCGATGTATGTTCTTTCCTACTTAGCGGAGAAGAAATGATTGAGGTGTGAGGCCTCGATGTATTTCTTAACCGCTATTTAGAGAAACGATTGTGGCGTAGGCCTCGATGTGCGTTCTCTAAATATGCAAAACAAAACTCTTTTTTGGTATGATCTAAGTCACAAATTAAAATCCCCATAAAAAACACCAACCAAAAACACTTCAAAAAACACTAATGAATGGTCAGATTTAACGCAAAGTAAGGAAGTGATGCGAGACCTTGTAGGGGGTTCTCGTCATTATGGAATTACCCTAAAAGACACAAACCAATCTCTCTTTTTCTTCTTTTCTTAAGGGCAAGTTATCTCCGCTCCATTGCATCCTAGGCTGTCCCCTTGTGCAAGAGCGTGAGCGTTAACGCCGCCCAACTAAAAAACACAAAAACAAACAGAAAATCTTTAGCCGAGCTACGGTAACTCTGATTCCTGAAAAGGATACGTAGGCAGCGGGGTAGGGCCCGTGCGAGTACAATTCTTTATTTTCCCTACATTTTGCATTCATTTCGCATTTAGACATAGACATAGTACACACCCTTTAGATAGAAACAAACATAGGTGGATACCATCGAGTACGATGGGCGTGAGGGGTGCTAATACCTTCCCCTTGCGTAACCGACTCCCGTGCCTTGATTCTCTGGTCGCAAGACCTTGTTCCTTCTTTTGTTAGGTTTTCTGATATTCCTTTCCCGCGATGGGATAAATATATTGGTGGCGACTCTGTTCATTTTTCGCGAGCGTGCGACAACCAGGCGCATTAGTCACACCAAACGGCATTACAAAATACTCATAATGACCATACCTCGTCTGAAAAGCAATTTTCTGAATATCCTCAGTTCTCACACGAATTTGATGGTACCCAGACCTCAAATCAATCTTGCTAAACACACAAGCTCCAACCAACTGATCCATTAAATCATCAATTCTCTGAAGTGGATATCGGTTCTTAATTGTCACTTTGTTCAATTGTCTATAATCAACACATAATCTCATAGAACCTTCTTTCTTCTGGACCAATAGAATAGGTGCACCCCACGGCGACACACTGGGACGAATAAATCTCTTCTCAAGAAAATATTCAAGTTGACTCTTCAACTCTTTCAACTCAGAGGCAGACATTCTATAGGGAGCCATCGATACAGGACTAGTTCCATGAACTAAATCAATCGAAAACTCAACCTCTCGTTCCGGCGGTAAATCACTTATATCTTCAGGAAATACCTCCGCAAAATCACAAACTATTGGCAACTCCTCAATGGTTCTCTTCTCGTGCATATCTAAGGTTGCCAACAACATAAACAACTCAGCTCCATCTTGCACCGATTCATCAACTTGCTTAGCAGACAAAAACAAATCTTCTTTAACACAATTATTAGGAAAGATAACCGTCTTATCAAAACAGTTGATATACACACGATTAAATTCCAACCAATTCAATCTTCAATCTTCAATCTTCCATTGAGATACAACTTCAATCTTCGAAAGATCAACGAAAATACCACCACTTGAAATCACATGCCTAAGAAAGCTTACTTCACTTAACAAAAACTCACATTTAGAGAGCTTAGCAAATAACTTATTCTCTTTCAACATGGTTAACACAACTTTCAAATGCTCAGCATGCTCCTCTTCACTCTTAGAATAAATCAAGATATCATCAACGAACACAACAACAAACTTATCCAGATAATCATGAAAAATTCTATTCATATATTCCATAAACACACCAGGCGCATTAGTCACACCAAACGGCATTACAAAATACTCATAATGACCATACCTCGTCTGAAAAGCAATTTTCTGAATATCCTCAGTTCTCACACGAATTTGATGGTACCTAGACCTCAAATCAATCTTGCTAAACACACAAGCTCCAACCAACTGATCCATTAAATCATCAATTCTCTGAAGTGGATATCGGTTCTTAATTGTCACTTTGTTCAATTGTCTATAATCAACACATAATCTCATAGAACCTTCTTTCTTCTGGACCAATAGAATAGGTGCACCCCACGGCGACACACTGGGACGAATAAATCTCTTCTCAAGAAAATATTCAAGTTGACTCTTCAACTCTTTCAACTCAGAGGCAGACATTCTATAGGGAGCCATCGATACAGGACTAGTTCCAGGAACTAAATCAATCGAAAACTCAACCTCTCGTTCCGGCGGTAAATCACTTATATCTTCAGGAAATACCTCCGCAAAATCACAAACTATTGGCAACTCCTCAATGGTTCTCTTCTCGTGCATATCTAAGGTTGCCAACAACATAAACAACTCAGCTCCATCTTGCACCGATTCATCAACTTGCTTAGCAGACAAAAACAAATCTTCTTTAGCACAATTCTTAGGAAAGATGACCGTCTTATCAAAACAGTTGATATACACACGATTAAATTCCAACCAATTCATACCCAAAATCACATCAAGTTGTTCTAAAGGAAGACAAACTAAATCAATCCCAAAATCTCTACCAAAGATACTCAACGGACAATTCAGACATACATAAGAAGTAGAAACAGAACCCATAGCAGGTGTATCAATAACCATACTTCTAAGCATATCAGATAAGACAAGATTCAATCTCTTAGCACAATCCAAAGAAATGAAAGAATGTGTTGCACCGGTATCAATTATGGCAATCAAAGGTGTACCATTAATAAAGCACGTACCTTGGATTAGCCTCTCATCAGTAGTGGCCTCTGCACCAAGCAATGCAAACACCTTTCCCTTCGCTTGCTCCTTCTTTGGTTTGTCACATTTGGTACTAATGTGACCTTTCTCTCCACAGTTGAAACAAGTCACACTCGAATCAGTCCTACAATTGTTTGCTTTGTGACCACTCTTGTCGCATTTGAAACATGTCACAGGATCCTTACCACAATCAATAGCACGATGACCTTCAACACCACATTTGAAGCACTTAAGTGGAGTAGAAGATCCTCCCCCACTTGGCTTCTTTCCTAAACCAGCTTGTTTCCTCTTGTCATCATACGGTTTCCCACGATATTGATTCTTCCCTTTCAAACTCTTGTAGAAAGAAGCACTCTCCCTACTATCCTCACCATAAATCCGACTCTTGTTAACCAATTCAATAAAACGGGTAATCTGTTGGTAACCAATAGCCTTCTTGATGTCATGTCTCAAGCCAGTCACAAACTTCAAGCATTTAGATCTCTCAGCATTAGCAGTATTGTAGTGGGGACAATACTTGATAAACTCCTGAAATTTAGCAGCATAAACAGCAATAGTACCATTTCCTTACTTCAACTCAAGGAACTCCACCTCTTTCTTCCCACGACAATCTTCCGGAAAATAGTTCTCCAAGAAGACATCACAGAAAAGATCCCAAGTAACCTCAATGCCATCTTCTTCAAACCTCTGAAGAGGTGTTGTTCCACCAATCTTCAGCTTCCTTCTCCAGCATATGAGTACCAAACTGCACTTTCTGAGCATCAGTACAGTTCATGACTCTGAAGATCTTCTCAATCGCCTTCAGCCAAGCTTGAGCTTTATCAGGTTCATGCTCACCCTCAAAGACAGAAGGATTGTTCCTCTGGAATCTCCCCAAAGCACGGTACTCATCATCATCTCCATTCCGGTTACCAGCATTGGCTTGAGGAATCTGACCAATGGAGCCAACCAACATCCTCAACGCCTCAGCAATGGCATCATCATTCCTGCCTGCAACCATCGTCCTACGACAACCAAACAACCAGACAAACAGTATCGATCATGTCAGATACACAAATCAAATTCAACAGGATTAGAAAATATTAACGACTATTGCTCAACTGGTCGACCATGATCTGATACCACTAATGTAACACCCTTTTTATACCCCAAAATAAATAAACATATAATCATAGAATAAGCATGCATATAATTCAAAAGGGCGTCACATCGACGTTTTCAAAAACTAAAAGCTTTTAAAAACCGATAGCATTTATCTACAATATACAATACACCTGGTCATTTCAAATAACACCTAAACATTTAATTACAATTCACACAGAATATGCATTCACAGCGGAAAATACTAAAATACTCATGTATTTCATAAAATGATTCATGTCCCATACCATGATCATATCTCAAAATCATCTCAACATAAAATAAAACATAATCAGAATATCTGGCTTAAAAGCCTCTCAACAACAAGTAGCCAAATAAACAGGTTCTCAAGTCATAACATAATACATAACCAAATAGAAACATGAGTTCAACACGACTAGTCTACCCAGTGTTACATGACCAGATCATCGACTCACTACCTAATCTCCAACAAACACGGAAGAATCTCCGGCTAGATCACGCACAAGCTACTAAACTCCAGAACCTGCATGTTGCCAAACGAGGGCAACATTAAAACAGAAGGGTGAGAATACAAATCATTATGAAGAAAGTATAATAAAATACAATGGTTAAATCAATAATTCAAGTAATTAATCACACTATTATAACCATGTAGATAATAATAATCGATCTATATTTCACATGTTATCAAGTATACAACAAGTATAAAGAGTATAATATTTCAATTCCAATATTATATTCTCAATTACGCACACAACCATAATTATCACATATTCACACATTTAATCAAATATGTATTCAAACATCAGTGATTTCAATTATCAAGCTCATACACATATCATAACTACATCAACTTCACATATTCGATTATCGCATAATTCTAATGTGACTCAATGCTTGATATGTGACGCTATGCATGTGGTACCGCAATGTGAACCCAACGTTTCACCGCTTTCCGATTCAATATCTAGAATCCAAGCCACGCTTCTGATCCGGACAAGATCAAAGCCACCACGTATGTTTCCAATTAAGGATCAACGTATTCTACGTCTATTTCCATTCAAGGATCACCGTCTATTACCATGTGAACCCACAGTTTCACCGCTTCCACAATAAAGCCGACTATGCCAGGAATGAATGTACAATTACCAATCAACTATGCAATTAAGATTATCTCATTAATCTTAACTTACCGCATACCAACAATAATTTAACTCTATGAATTATATTTCAAATTGTACACAACATTCACAACGCATTGATATCAATCCACATAATAGAAACAATATTCAATTATGATTCACTACTACAATTAACACTAGTAAATCATACTATCTCATGTTAATTCATATTGCCAACAAAAAAAATAAGAATATACTTCCAAACCAAGTATCAATTCATTAGTATTTGACCAAAAATACAATTACGGTTAAATTCTCAAGATACCATAATTTACCGATAAACCGAATAATTAATCCAATTCCAAGTATATATTCAATCAATTAGACTCATTGAAATTAATTCAACTATTAATTAAATTAACTAATTAATAATTACACTACATTAGTTCCAAGTGTCTAATTCATTTTCTATTCTAAAATCGATATTTAATATAAAAGATATTCAAATTCACACTATTTCCGTCGGTCCGTAAATATCATATTTTCAACAAAATAACACCACCATATTAATCTACTAATTAACCGTAGCTACCATATAAATTTTCATTAAATTCCGGACAACTAATTATACCACTTAATTCGGCTATTCGGTCAAACGAGACTGTTTGAATTACATAGCACTACTTATTTCTTTTATTCTAGCAAAACCATACATTTTTATATATATTAGTGCTACATTGTACATGAAAATCAATTAATAGAACATGCTGGAATCACATAAATAGAATGAGATAACATGGTTCATTTTCATTATCCATACCATTATATATGTTAAATAGAGATATTGAAACATAGAATAAACGAGGCACATCTATAATGAAATAGAAAGGAAACAGAGTTATATTGAACCAGTCAAAGAACAAACTAATAGAAATAGGAACGGGTTATATCAAATAGCAGGGAAAAATAGAAAATGAGGTCACATGGCAAAAAAAGAAATGGAAATGACGTTCTTCAATTTCTATTAACAATTTTAATCTCTATAAACAAACTCAGCAACTCATCATAGCATTTAATTGCAACACGGATAATATTTCCATGGATCCAAACAACAACAAACCTAATCATGTCAATCTACCCATTGCCCCAATCATACTAACCCATAATAATAGGGATTCTCCCCCTTACCTCTTCAATTTTTCTTCAACCCTAGTTACTCCTTGTTCTCCCCCTTTTTCCTCTTTCTTTTCCTCTTTTCTTTCTTTCTTTCCCCACTTCTCTCTATGTTATTCGTGAAAAGAAATGAAGAATGAATAGAAATGTGGTACTCCCTCACCCTCTAACTCTTACTAACTATACATAATGGACCTAAATATAACACCTCCTATTTACTTCTAACATCAATAAATAAGCCCAAGAAAATATATACTATTTATTATTTCTATTTTATTTACTTAATCAAATAACACCAATAATTAAATAGACACAAATATACACCAAGTTAATTAATATATATCAATTAACACACCAATTAATTAAATAAATAATTAACACACCAAATTAATTAAATAAATAATTAACACACTAAATTAATTAAATAAATAATAAAATAAATAATAAAATAAATACTGATAAAATCCTCTAATAACTCAATGTCTCATATTTCAGGTCAAATCTTAATTACTCAGAAAATTCCCAAAACGCTAAATATTAACTCTTTAATATTTTTAATACTAAAAATATTAAAAATTTTGATTAAATACCGATACGCTATCCCGAACTAATACCGACTAAATCGTCCCAAGACGCGAAAATTTCAATAAACATCACAAATGATTAAATTAAGAAAATAATTATTTTTTTCGGGCGTTACAGTTGGCACGACTCGTGTCAGCAAGTGTGAGATCTGGAAATTTTCATCATGTTTCTCATCGTGATATGCGTGTAGTATTTTGATCATAACTATAGCGTCGTAACTCGGAATGACGTGGTTCCGGCGGCAAAATTTCACCAACGAAAATGCCTACAACTTTGATGAAGACATCAATTTAAAATTCGGAATTTAGGGGCTGACATGGCCCGTGTTACCTAACACGGCCACCCGTGTCAGCAGTGTTGGAGTGTGATTTTGAAAATTTAAGTTCAAAGGGCCAACACGGCCACCCGTGTTGCCTGACAAAGACAATGTTGGCTAAAACGCTGATTTTACTGATGTTTGTGAGTTTTTGTTAAGTGTTGACCCAAAGGGGCATTTTGGGCAGTTTAGACAAATACCAATGAATTTTCACTATAAAGAAGAGTTCTCGCGAAGGAAGAAAGGACTTTTGACAGCACGAATAATTTTACGCTATTGAAGACTGGAGAGATCAAGGTTATCAGGAAGCTGAAGAGATTCATGAGCGGAAGCAATTAAAGATCAAAGTTCTCTAATTCCTTGTAATATCTAATTTCTCTATTGTAATTATTTTGAACAATATGTGTGGCTAAACCACCAATGCTAGGGGGTGTCCCTGATTTGACATTGTAGACCACTTGATTCCTTATTTTCAATATCATATTAGTTTTTCATAATTGATTTAATCTTTCAATGTTTTTAATGTTTTCCCTGTCGGACCAACAGGGATTGATTCATGGTTAACAATTAGGGTTGGACCGCCATTGTTAAATCCTTTGATAGATTATACTATAGTAGATATCACCTAGGACTAGGGAATTAGGATTGAATGTTTAAAGGTTTGCTCACTAAGGACTTAGGAGTAAACACCGTTAAGAACCGGTAATTGATCATTTAGAACTTGTTATTGAAATAAGGATTCAGAGTTTTTACATGTTAATGCACACACCTACCCTTGCGTGTTACTCATATTTGTCAAAACCAATCTTTTATTTATTTATTGTTATTTTAGAATTCTGTCAAACTAAACCGAAATGCTAGTTTTTGTTTAATTGAACATAACTTAAACTCGATATTTCTACGCAGTCCTCGAGATCGACATTCGGGACATTTGTCCTTATTATTACAAAAGACAAAATATTACACTTGTTATTTTTCCAATCAGTTTCACAAAGGCAACATAGTTTCACTTATAGATCTTTAGATCTGTTTGTGTCACGTCAATGTTACATCATGGTAACGTCACATCCTCAAAAATTTCGGTGATAAAAAAATCCTACATATATAATTTCAATATTATAGACTAATTATGATAAGGAAAAAATATATATCTTTAAGTGTGCTTTTTATTATTTTTCAATAAAAATATACCAAGTATATAATTTCCTCTAATACATATGTAATTTCTTTTTATTTTCAGTATCTAAATGATATTCAAGTATCATTGTTATATTTTTATTGAAAAATAGTAAAAATCATACTTAAGAAATTGTATCTAAGTTTTCTCTTTATAATAATTCCACTTTTTTGAAGATTTTAGATCCATTAGTTTGTCCAATTTGTTTGTCACAGACAGGGTTTAGGGAGGATAGAGGTTTAACAATAGAAAATCGTAAGCGTGAGTGTAAACCTGAGACTTAGTCTGGATGTGAAGCAAAATATTGAGTGCATATAAACTTTTTTTTCTCACAATGTTGGTGAATAACAATTTTTAACGATCAACACGACCACGAGCTTTTAGATGAAGAGTACCAAGGAATGCTTGCTTCACATCAGAAATTGAAATAGTAGGATATAATGCAGATGAACCACATGTTGAAGGTGGTTATAGGGTCGTCTCAATTCTACGGTCCACGAAGATGATAGTGGCAACATGCAATCAAACTTATACATGTTGTGTTACCAAGCATCAAAAAGGGATTGGAACGTATCATTCTATCCTGACGATGACATGTTTAAATGTTCGTGCATGTGTAGTATAGATTACTCATGTACTTAATAAATGAAATTTTATTTTATTAAATTGATTGTTGATTTGATTTGGATTATCTTTTCTGTTGCTCATAAGTTTGAATAAGATATAGAGAATGGTAAGGCTTGAAATTCACAAGTTTTGAAAATGAAAGCTTACCACAAAAAACAAATAGGATGCTACATTTACTTCTAAAAAAATAACGATATTTAATCGCATGTAAGACAGATACATAATACTTAAAACTCGGATGAACCGATAGCAACATGATTCAGTCTTTGAAAACAAAACAACTTTCATTATTTAAGCAGCGAAATCACAAACTCAACTTAAATGACATAACGTCTTGTCCAACTGAAAACAACTTCAAAACAACAAAGTACTTAATGAAATCAACTTAAAATTCAGCAACTAAAGTAATAGCAATTATAAAGCAACAAGCGTCCATCCCCCGAGTGTTACGTATCAGAGCAACGACACCTGACTCGAACTAATGAAGGTAAACAACCTTCACTCTGGATTACCTGCATGTTACCAACATAGGGATAACATTCAAACAGAAGGGGTGAGATATCAAACATAATAATCGGATGTATGATGAATACTATGCTAGAATCAGTTCATGCAAAATCACCGCTCCACAACTTTTAAACAACATTTGTTACAACAAAATCATCAACGTCATATAACAATTATTTTATCATCACAATAACTCAAAAAATACAACTTGGAATGCGAATCGTTACGATGCACATGCATGTGGTACCATCAGAGCATACGCTCCCAACTTATTATTGCCAGTTAATAGAGGCATCAACAAGGCATAGGCCTTCAAATTTAACTTTTGTCAGTCCAGGCCAACTTACATAGCATAAGCTCCCAACTTTTATGCTATGTATGCGACACCAATATGAATGCAACAACAACAAAAACTCGACATTGGCATAAGTCTACAACTTGATTTTTGCCAATTAATAGGACAACACAACAACATTCATCACCACCTGCAAATTCACATCAATAATATCCATGTACAACAACCTTATACAACTCACCGTCTCAATCAGAATATTCAGAATGGAATAATAGGCTATTATAATAAGTATAAAAAGATGAGAAACAACTTAAACAATTTCAAAATTATGCCAATTTTGGATACCAAATCTAAAATTAACACACATGTTATGTTAAAAAGATGAGAAACAACTTAAACAATTTCAAAATTATGTCAATTTTAAATGTAAGATTATATAATATCCCAAGCCAATAGAAATAAAGATGAAAAACTCAAACCAAATTAAAAAACAAAAAGAAAACAGAAATGAAAAAATATATATATTCCATATAAATCTTTTCATTATTGTGAGACAAATTCAATAATTTTCATTTCTCTAAACTTTTTTTAATTATATACTTTTAGTGCTGAAATACAAAATTTACAGTAATTAAATATATATTATAATGTATTAAATTTTTATTTGTCACGTGTTATAAAGCTGTCAAATGGACCGGCCCAGACCAACCTACTTCGGCCCGGTGGACTATTATGTTTGAATGGGCTGGTCCAGTCCGATTGCTTAATGGGCTACATAAAATGAGGCTGACCCATTTTTCAAAGGCCCGTGCGGCCCAATTGGTCAACCCGGCCCGTATTTCAATATTATAGTTTTAATTTTATAAAAAGGGATGTAATGGATAAATGCAACGCAACATAAGTAGGGAGTCATCATAAACGTATGTAAGTGATGTTTGAAATATTTATCCATATATATATATATATATATATATATAGAGAGAGAGAGAGAGAGAGAGAGAGAGAGAGAGAGAGAGAGACAAACTAGAAAATCATTCATGTAAAAGTATAAAGTAACTTAATATTATCACAGATATTTAACAAATTTTCTCTTCATCTCACAACCATTTCCTTAATCACATCATCTTGAAAATATATTTTCATTCTCTTTAACTTTTCTTTATCACTTGAAAACACATTTATACAATCATGTCTTATCTCAAATTTTTTCCTCAAAATTTACCAAAATCTTTTTTTAATGGGTTAGCCCGAAGCCCGCTTGGCCCGGTGTAACACCCCATATTTTCCATTTATTAATTTAATTAGAATTTAAATGAATTATTTGGATTATTCGGTATTTTAATTGGATTAAATTGGAGAAATTGAGAAATAAGGTTATTGGGCCAACGTCGTGTTTAGTAAAAGAGAGGTGCTAA
This sequence comes from Vicia villosa, assembly GCF_029867415.1. Taxonomy (NCBI): domain Eukaryota; kingdom Viridiplantae; phylum Streptophyta; class Magnoliopsida; order Fabales; family Fabaceae; genus Vicia; species Vicia villosa. Next base: position 226,083 of record NW_026705656.1, on the reverse strand, counting down.
GTGTTAGGCCTTACTAATATTGGTTCTATTTTTCATAAAAGAAGGAAAAGAAAGAAATTAGAAAATAGAAAGCAAAAAGAGAGAAAAGAGAAGGAGAAGAGGAGAACGTGAAAGAGCAAGAGGAAGAAGAGGATAACATTCAAGAACTTTTGCTAAGGTAAGGGGGAATTCTCCAATTATCATCTATTACGCATTCATGAATGATAGGATTGATTAGGTGGGTTAGTTCTCTAAATTTCATGTATTTTAGGTTTTGGGGTTTTGAGGTTTTAGGTTCAATTATGTGATTTTGATGCAATAGTATGTGTATGAATGATTGTGGATGTTAGATAGAATTGTGATGTGATAGAATTATGTTGAATTGCTGGAATTGGCTCTATTTTAATGTGGTATTCATATTGGTACGAAATGGGGATGAATAGAGGGGCTGAGATGCTGTCAAAACTGATATTTTTGGGATTGTGCACGCTGTAACCGGGTAGCAGCCATGCTGTAACCGATTACCGGGTGAAAAAATAATAAAACTAGGCATTTTTTACTGTTGTAATCGATTACCGCCCCTGTTGTAACCGGTTACATACGAATTTTAATAATAGCGAATACAATGACGTAAACGCGTAACCGGGTAGCGCCCATGCTGTAACCGGTTACACCTGATGCTTTTTGAAAAATAATTTCTAAAATTCATAACTTTCAAATCGTGTATCCTTTTTAAGCGTCGTTTTGAGCATTGTGGAAATAATAAAATATTTTATATAATAAAATAAGTAATTTGGATAGTATCTCAAATCTAATTAAAAATTCCGGTTTATTTAGCTTGGTGAAAGTATACATTGTAGGCATATATGGATAAATGTAACAGTGTGACAATGTGGTCATGATATAATTATGAGGTGATTGTTGCGAGTGTTGTGATGATGTATGATTGATTATTGAATGATGCTGATGCATGTACATACTAAGTTGGTGATGATAATGGTGAGTTTTGTTGAGATGATATTGGTCATCGAAATCGGTGATGATGGTAAGTATGTTATGTGTTGCATGCATTCATAATCATCTTTTGGTGACTGAATCCCGGTGATGTTTTGGACCAGTGGATGGCATAATTCCCATTGTGTGGAATTAGTGCTGGCAGGGCCGTATCTCGGTGATGTTTCGATCGGTCAGATGGGTTAATCCCATGACGAATTGGTACCACATGCATAGTGTTAGTGCGTTGTTTATATACATTGATATAACATAATTGAAGGTTTCCAGTGTTATTTCATGGTGATGTGGATGATTATGTATGATATTGTTGATGAATGAATCTTTGTAAATCTGAATATATTGTAGTTGGGTAAATAATGTACCTATGATATGTTATTGTTTATGAGTTTATAATATTTGTTATTTGTGATGAAACTCACCCTTATTGTTGACATTTTTCAGATTGAAGAGTAACTGCTTTCGACTTTGGTAAGGATAGCTTATAGGCTAGTCCATTTAGTTGTAGCGCCGGTGTCATACTCTGATTTGTATCACTGGGGAACGTTTGTTTTAGAGTTGTTTGATAACTCTTAATTTATTTTGTTGAATAACTTTGTTAAGTTTTGGAGATGATAAATGATGGTTTGATATTATTCAATTTATGAACCTTATTTCGATGTGTTAACATGTTTCAGTGATTTTCACTTATTGAGTTCCTCATGATAAGCATGACATGTGTTTTGAAAATGATTTTTGGCGAATTGTAGCATCCTTGTACATGTTACTCTAAACTAATTAATATATTCAGTGGTGATTTAAAAGGGTGTTACACCCGGCCTAGCCTAACCCATGAAAAACATAGGCCCGATGGGCTAGCCAAAAAAGACAAGGTCGTATTTTTAAAGGTATTTTGCGGCGCAGCCCGCACAAAATTGTTGGGCTCATGGGTCGGCCCGATGGGTCGTTCCCATTTTGACAGTTTTACATGTTATGTATCAATAAGGCAATTTCTTTTTACACCCATATACCTTCTAACAAACCCACTGTGAAATTCCTAAAATACCCCTATATTTCGAATGTGTATATCCGAAGGCACCTTTTCTTAAAAAAAAGGTGATTTCGGATGTACACATCCGAAGACATCTTTTTTTTAGAAAAAAAGTGTCTTACATTCTAAAGCATCCCTTTTTTAGAAAGTTGAATATTCGCAGATGCATATTTGAAATAATGTCTGATGTAGAACACAAAAACAAAGCAACAACACATCGATTTATCATAAATAATCGAAACTACATTGATAGTTCAACATAAAATTAAAGTTACATATTGTTAAACACAGGTAGTTGAGGATGACACAACATTTGATAACGTCTTCTCCCGATCTTTGAAGTTTCGCATTCAACTCGATCAGATCCTTCGAAGAATATCGTTCAAAAGTTGTCCATTTAACCTTTAAATCATCGTTGTTCTTGAGCTCAAATGGGGTGAACTTTATGTTTCCTTCGGTGTCCAGTGAAGGTGAACGGTACTGAAGCTTGACCAGCTACCGATTTTCTGGATAATGCAAGAGAGAGTTCATTGTCGAAATCAACTCCGCGAACGTTGTGTCGCGCGAGAACCTAAATTGAAGCGGCATCGAGTAACCATTGCTGAAGTATACAAAAGCAAGGTGGGGTAGTTTGAGTCATTTTTGTTTGTGGCTTGAGATGTTGATGAAAATGTATAGAAACATTATTTATAGACTTTTTGGAGTAATACGAACCCAAGAAATCTTATCCTGCTATCAGTGGATGTTTCAAAAATGCATTTCCGAAATAAGCCTCGAAACACTACATTTCGGAAGTGAACTTCCGAATTATGCAGAAACCGAAAGACATCATTCTGTTTTGTCCAATTTCAGCCTCAATCCAATTAAAACAATTAAATCGGAATAGGATAAACCTTGACAACATTAAATATAAATATATTATATATGTATTGAATCAGTTTGGTTTTACATTTGTCACGACAATACATACAAAAAATGACACACACACCAGTCAATACATATAAAAATGATTTGGTATAATCTAGAATGCGCCGAACGAACCCTCACCGCTTAATTCTAAAACCATTAAATTCTTTGACTTCTTTCAATTTTCTTCCCTCTCTCGCTTCATCATTTTTTCAAACTCCACCATTCTTTCAAAAAAAGGATCCGGCCAATTGTCCGCCTCTTTTGTATGATGTGCCGTCCATTCACACGACGTAGCCAGAATAGGGCACCCCGGTTTCAAAAAGACTTGTACAAAGTGGCGCAAAGCGTTTAAAGGTGGGCGACTATGAAGTGAAAAAAATATCTCTGAAAATCCAAATCTCGTCAAATCGACACACACCGGTTGCACACACTTGCTATAAGATGACGCATCTCAGGAAAGAACATCCACTTTGAAACCGGTGCGTGACCGGTAAGTGATGGAACAAGGGCATCATGAATTTTATCAAACTTTTCTTTTTTCTCATAAATTCGGGTGTAAAGGTCCCTATGCAAAGTCAACTTCGGAATAAGTGTTTGTCGAATACGAGTTTGTGCATAAATAATGGCATCTCATCAATGTAGATCATCAGGGTTTTTTAATCGGAGGTGTGCGAGGCGGTTTTGAAATGCATTCTCCTTTGTTAGTACTACACTTGGATTTTGGTGATGGCGAATCCGGATAAAAGAATCAACACATTCATGATAAGAATAATTCCGTTTAGTTGATGTGTCATCTTGGGTACATTTCGCCTTTTTAGGCGCACCCTTGGTTTTTACCAGTTGAGATGGAGGTTTCAAAATGGTTGTTTCCAGAAACGCGATTTTTCGCAATTTTCTTTTATGTGCAATTTCATGGTGTCATCCGCTTTAGAAAATTTATCCACGATCTCTTCCAACTCGGTGGTGATGGTTATATTGAATTCACCCTCTTTCGCCGGTTCGAAATCATCAAAATAAAGTTTTTTCCAATGATCGATTACTTCATCCATGCGTACCGGGGAATCCAACGCCATCTTTTTAGAAAGTAGACAAGCACACAGAAGCCTGTAAAATTTTCTAATTGTACACCCACATTTTGAACTATCCGGACCCGTCGTTTCGGCCCGCTTCGCTTCATGAAAAATAAAATTCAATCCCGCACGAGATATGTTGTAATCAGTACCAATGCAGGAAAATGAGATATGGAATGAGAAAACTTTCCCTCAAATTATAGCTTTTTATGCTCTCCTTGATATGATGAACCATATGAAACTTGTTTTGGAGACGAAAAATTGATTGAAAATGGTTGAGGTTTTGGAGAGGATTTGTGTTTTGTTTGGAAGAAACTGAATGGAATAGTGAAAGAGGGAAAAAAGTATATGAAGGGTTTTTTCAAATATGAATATCCGAAAAAACACCTGATATTTTAAATCCGTTTAAATGGAAAAAAGGTGGTTTCGAATATACATCTCCGAAATAGTTGATATGGGTTATTTCGAATATGTATATTTGAAATCAGTGAAAATGTGATACAGATGCCTTCGGATATGCATATCTGAATGATATTTTGAGAATATTAGGGGTGTTTTCCACCCTATAAAAGTGCATAAAGAAATTGCCATCCAGGATTATCTTCGAAAGGGGTGTTAGCTCTCAAGGATGCCATTCAAATAACTATCAACATGCAACTAGACCGGATTATCTTCGAAAGTGATTCCCTTCGAGTGATTCAAACTTTACGCAATAAAGTTGTTGGTAGGTCGGAATTCTACTCTAGTTTAAAAGTCATCCAATCTATGCTTTGTAACTTTCACAACTTTGAAGTCAAGTTTGTAAAACGTCAAACGAATATGGTTGCTCATTCCTTAGCAAAAGCGGTCCATTCTTAAGTTAGACGTAGTGTTATTCATAATGTTCTTCCTTATATCGAACAATGAAAGAAGTTAGTTTTATTTTGATAAAAAAAAAGAAAAAAAAGAAATTGCCATCAATAATCCTACAAAATACATCAATTTTTTAAGAGTTTAAAGATAGTGCACTGTCAGTGTAAATCAATTTTACACATACAACCAATTAAAATGTTTTAATTTGTCATGTAATTACAATTTTTTAAAATTAAAAATGGGCTTTATTCGGATGCATGTCTCTCATTGGTTGACAGTGTAAAAATACTTTACACTTTCAGTGCATTTCCTTTTTTTCCATTTTTTAATCAAATTTTATTTGTGTTTGAGATAGGAACCGAAGGAGACCGAAACAAAAAGCATCAATTTTCATTTGGCAAACCTAAACACCAAAACACTAATTTCAGAAAACTACTCTGCTCGTCTTCTTCGTCAGCTTACTCTTCTCACTGGTTTGTTTTTAAAACTCCAATTTCTATCCCTAATTTTCTTAATCGAAGCTTTGATCCTTCAATCTCATCCATTTAATTTCAAATCAAACAATTTATTCAGATTTCGTGTGAATGGTTTTTATGGCGAAACCCATCGATTTTGTTTAATTGACCCATTTTTGCGTTAGATTCAATCATCAATGTTTTCAACGGAATTTAATTTGATTTGTCACTGCAGAGTGAAACAATTGAAGGGGAAAAACGGTGGTGATGGCAGGTAACTCGCAAGATTCATCACCTCAGTCTTTCTGGGAAGGCTACAAAGAGTTTTGGGGCGAGAGGTTTTCGTTTATGAGCAATTATTCCAACTTCATCAAGCGTGATAAACCACTCACCTCATGGTCTGACTCTGATGTTGAAGAATTCATCGCTTCTGATCCTCTTCATGGACCTGTGGTAACGATTCTTTAACTTTTTTTTTTTATCTCCATTTCTGATTTTTCATGTCATTTTGTGCGATTTGTTGATTTCCTTTAATGCATTTGGTTTTCACTGATTGTTGCTTTATATCATGAAGTTCTACATAGCTTATGCTTTGTATAGCTTTTATGTCGGCGTGGATGTGTTGGATGGTTATTTGGATGTTCTAGGGTATGTAGTTATTATTTTTGTTTGTTGGCATGTGTTTTATATGGTTTGATTGGAGAAGGATTCTCTCATGCATGCTTGGTTAGCTCTGTAGCACCGACACACCGACCCATCTGAAAAAAGGTGTCTCTGTGTCGGCGTCCAAAACCGACACCGACACTTATAATTATGTTTATTTTATTCGTGTTTTCAAATTATTACATGTGTTGACGTATGAGTGTCAATGTCGTATTTCCGGTGTCCGTGCTTCCTAGTTGGTTAGTCTAAGATTTAGAGTATATGCGGGTTAGGTACTTTGCTAGACTCTCATGCGTTTAATATCATGCTTCCGGAATAGTGTTTGCAACTTTGCAAATGTTGAATTACTGTAAAATTAGAGAAACCAAGTTTCCTTCTATATCAAAATTATTTTGGATTACATGATGACGGGTTGTTTTTTTGACAATATCTTTTCTTTCATGAATTCTAACATAAGGAAATTTTGGGACTTCAAAAAGGTTAAATGTAGAAGACATTGTTTCTACCTTGTATTGCCTAGTGATACAACATTCCTTTCATGTTTGCACCATACCTTTTAATTTTGGGTTATTTTGTGTATCTATTATGTTGTTCAATTGGAAGACACTCTCTCTGAAGTGTGCTTGGTTAGTTATAATTTGGAATTTTTGCACATGGTGTATTGCTTCTTTAACTGTTTCTTGATGTTGGATTTGTTAATGTCGGTTATAATTTGATTTAGTAAGCTTTTGGAAATAAAAAGAGATTTGGTACTTCCTCTATCAAAATATATTTTGTTCATGAAGACTATTATTTGACAGTATCACTTATGAAGAGTACATCTTCAAAATGACTCATTTGCTCGCAAATTAAGAAGTAGAGACTGCTTGTCCTTTACTTTTATTGGGAAGTCCATAAGAAGGCTGTGTTGAGTTGTCACTACATGTCCTTTTATTGATGAAAACATGCCAAATGTAAACTGTTGAGGCACCTTTGTTTTATTAGAATATATAATGAAAACTGTGATTATAAAAAAAACAACCTTGAAATTTGTCTAATAGTTAGTGATACCAATGATAGCACAAAAGCATTGTAGTTTAAGATACATGTTTACCCTCTGCACTTTTAGTTGGAAGTTTTGGCATTTAATTTAAATTCTTCTATCCTGCTTCATTCATTCTCCATGTTGCTGCATTTTGATTAGTTTGGTTACTCTAGACTGCACAAGCCGCACAATATCAAGAGATGAAAACCACTATTTCTTTTTTGCTTATGGTAGATGTGGTGTCTAAAATGTTTGTAAATCTCTATTATATAGATCAAATTCCTTTTGGAAGCTCTCCTGCTACCCTAGACTGTTGGAACAGACATCACACTCATGTAAAATGACGTGCTATTGTGATGCAAACCAGATTTCAGTTCTGCCATGCAGTAATTTTATTAGACCTTCAGAATTACTAGGAACAATTTCAATTCTGCCATGCAGTTATTTTATTAGCCGTTACTGTTTTATCTTTCTGTCAGTTACATTTTATTAATTAGTTAATTAATGTGTGTAAGTTCTATAGGCTGTTATGCTCAATAAATAGGAAGATAGCAAAGCATGGTGGGTTATCTGGGAATTAGTGAGTGGTTATTGGGAGAGACCCAACTCTCGAACATTTGGAAAGGGAGAGATCCAAGACTCTCGAATTCTTGGAAGGAACCAAATTGGTCCCTGTCATTCTGTTTGTGTTATTTCTGTTTTGTACCGAAAAATATCCGAAATTGTCCCAATTTTATTTTGTAAAAGAATCAGTTTCTATCAACTTCCTAACCACACCGGAGTGTAAACCTGAGACTGCAACTCTGCTGTGTCATGCATTCTGGACAGTGCATCAGCAATTTTGTTCTCCAACCCGGGTTTGTAAACTATGTCAAAATGGTAACCTTAGCTTTGCGGCCTAATTTTGCTGATCCATGGTCGTAATCCTTTTTGCAGTCACTGTTTTAAGCTCTTTTGATGGATGCTAACTGTAAATTTCCGTCCCCATTAATACGGTCTCCAATGTTGTATTGCCAATGCTACTGCAATCTCCAACGTTGTATTGCCAATGCTACTGCCATCAATTCTTTCTCGAATGCAGATTTGGTTAGATTGCGATCGCTTAAAGCCTTATTGTAAAAAGCAATAGGCTAGCCTTGCTGCAAAAGAATGGCACCCGACCCATTACCCGGAGCATCACTTTTGATTACAAACTCTTTAGTAAAATCAGGAAGAGCTAGTGCCGGGGCTGTTGTCACCTCTTTCTTAAGAATCTCAGAGGCTTCTTTCTCCTTATTTCCCCGTTTAAAAGCCTCCTTTTTCGTTAGTTCTGTTAAAGGTTTGGCAAACTTTTCACAATCTCTAATGAATTTTTGTTAGTACTCATTATGTTCCTTCCAATTCCAAGATCTTTTGTAAACCAATATATCATCAAAAAAAGAATACAAGTACGAACTTACGTAGTGTTGGTTTGAAGATCTCATTCACAAGGGCTTGGAAGTAGAAGGTGCATTCATTATTTCGAATAGCATCACCAAGAACTCATAGTGCCCTTCATGAGTTCAAAATGCCGTTTTGTGGACGTCCTCACTACGCATTTGGACTTGGTGATATCCCGATGTGAGGTCGATTTTAGAGAAGAACCGAATAACTCTCTAACGGCTCTTCTATCACCACTACAAAATTTGAAGATATGATTTTCTTAATCCTGTTGTGTTGCCTCTTTGAAAAATATAGATATCTTGAGCATTGTTTTTTTATATTTTTAATATATGTGGTATCCAACCAGTCAGATCGACTAATCCTCATAGAGGGCTTTCACCCCGCGTAGCCTTTGAGCATTGTTGATCTTTTGTTTTTACTTCACATATAAAATTAACTGTTATCTTAAGTGCTGCTTGGGTAACATCCTTTTCCCATTTCAGCTGAAAACTGCTAGAGAAGCAGTGCAATATGGCCTCACAGGAAGTGCTTTGGGAGCATTATTCACTGCAGGTTTTGCGTGGAAATATTCGAGGAGTTTACATGGTAATCTGTTACTCTTCATACTATTGAAACCTTTTACTATTGCCTAAACGTGACTATCATAGGCAAGCATAAATGTTTTTGACTCTTCATAGTTAATAATATTTTCTACTCGAAGTTTAATGTTGGTTCGTTTCTCTCCATAGTAATATTTTCTATAGGAAAATATTTCATATACTCTTTTTGATGTTTTACTATTTTTCTTATAAATGTTATGTTTTACTATTGAACAGGTGCTGGTCTGTCCTTACTAGCTGGAGGTATATTTGGATGGACATTTGGGCATGAAATCGCAAATCATTCACTTCAACTTTACAAGGTGGACACATTAGCTTCTGAGGCTAAGTTTCTGGAGTGGTGGAAAAGGAAGACTGAAGGGTATTGAAGTTGCTGGTATCTGGAAGCTAATGCTGCATTTGTTATCGTTTTTGAAAAATTAATAATGTTTTTGCCGTTGCCAGTGCAATTTTAATAGCTGAATAAATACTTTGTTGTGACATAAGTCAAAATTTATAACTAATCATGCTGCTTGCAAATCAAACTGTGACTTCCATCTAAAAATAATTTTGGAACCAATATAAAGTTCGTTCTGCTGTTACTGATGGACCTTATGTGAAGAGCCACTTGCATTTGGGAAAATGTGTTGATTTTGATTTTTTTAATGTTGTTCTGTTTTTATGAAAATAATAATGTAAATGAAAGTTTGAGAGGTACTCGGCACAAGAATTCTAATGACAATGACAGAAAACATACATTAATGAACATCGGAAAATTTAAAGGGTGGTGTTCACTGCGCCCATTAGTGGATTTTCAAAAATATTATTTCGCATCAATTGTATATTGAAATTCATATGCCTCAATTATACAATATACACCTGTCAATGTGTATATATTAGATACTAAAAATGAGATAATCAGACTCAAATCGATCTCAAATAAGGCTTAACCCCTTGATATTGGATATTGTGAAAAAAGAGGTAATCGGACTCAAATCAGTTAGGCGATCCCAAACAAGACTTAACCCCTTGATATTGGATATTATGAAAAAAGAGGTAATCGGACTCAAATCAGTTAGGCGATCCCAAACAAGACTTAACCCTGCTTAACCCCTTGATATTGAATATTATGAAAAGAGGTAATCAGACTCAAATTAGTTAGGCGATCCCAAATAAAACTTAACCCCTTGATATTGGATATTGTGAAAAATGAGGTAATCTGACTCTTGCACGCGTCTTGCACGCAGTATCAGATACCCCACCCCTCATAATAATTGGGTAATTTTAATACAAGTGGTCTCTAAAACCCCGAATCAATAGTGATTAAAAATGATAACAATGAACTTATTTCCACTATGCATTGACTACAGAAGACTAATCAAGTCAATTAAAAATGACGACTTTCCATTATGATGTATTGATCAGATGTTCAAATTGTCGACTCATATTTATATGTATTTTTTTTTAAAATTGTTCAAACAGTTGACTCACATTTACATGTACTTTTTTAATTTTAAATTAAATTAATTCTATAATTATTTTTGAGAAATTTAAATTCTATCAAACACAAAAAATATTTTTCCTAAATATTAATGTAATAAAATTTAGGAATATTAAGATTATCGTTCCAAAAATAATAGAATATTTGTAGCTAAGTGACCAAATTGCTTGGTGCAAATTTGTATCAAATAGGGAGCAAATAATTTTGTTGTGTTTTCATTAAAAGTAAAAATAATTATATAGGTAAAAATCAAATTTACAAAATCAGAAATTTGTAGGATATTCTATTTGCGATCCTGCAAGTGTGGTGGAACCTTTGTAGTAGGAGAGAACATCGTTCATCCACAAAAGTCAATGCTGCCAAAAGAAAATCACATTTGACATAACAGGAGAAGAGGAGGTAACATTTGTGATTTTCTGCAAAATTGGTTTTGGTTTCAATGGACAACATTCTAGGCCTTATCAGAATTCGTATCAAAAGAGGCACTAATCTCATAGCTCGTGATTCTCGTACCAGTGACCCTTATGTTGTTGTCACCATGGCTCAACAGGTTTACAATCTTGCTCTTTCTTTTACTTCAAGATTCATCTATTTTGGTTTCTAATTTCATTTGTTGCAGACACTGAAAACTGCTGTTGTGAAAGATAACTGTCACCCCGAATGGAACGAAGAATTGACACTTTATATTCAAGATGAAGATCTTAAAACAAACACACCAATACAACTTGTGAGCACTCACTCAAACTCTCTAATATTATGTAATCAATAATGTTTTAATTGTGTTTGCGATGATTTTTTCTGTCAGACCGTTTGCGACAAGGACACGTTCAGTGTGGACGATAAAATGGGCGAAGCGGACATAGACATAAAGCCGTATCTTCAGTGTGTGAAGATGGGGCTGACCGATCTCCCGGAAGGACATGTTGTCAAGATGGTTCAACCAGATAGGACTAACTGTTTAGCCGAAGAGAGTAGATGCATATGGAGAAACGGAAAACTCGTCCAAGAAATGAGTTTACGGTTGAAAAATGTTAAGTCTGGTGAAATATTCGTCGAAATTGAATGGATGGATGTTACAGATTCCAAAGGCTTATCCGAGTTTGAGTTATAGGTGTTCTTGTCTTACTACTTGTATTATGATGTTATAACTTATAATGCTATGTATTGTCATAATCAATAAAATGAGTTTATATATAATGACAAAATTGCTATAAGTTTTTTGTCATGTTTTAGATACAGAACTTATATGCAAAAGAATATACCAGGTACTCATTTTGCGATAAAAATATCACATGAAACTAATGAGAAAATAATTGAGATATAGACAAAGAAACAAGAAAAATCTTGGAGATATTTATTTTTGTTCCTGGGATATTGGATTTGTGAGGTTACGGTTTAATGTTTCTGCACTCACCTTATCTCTTAAAACTTGGTTTTTATTCAAATAAGAGCGGCAAACAAAGTAAACAATGGCTGCTTCTACTTCTCCTACACCAAACTTGTTGATATCTTTGCACAGAAATGCTAAGAAAACGAACTATCATTCTTTATCTTTGCACAACAAACTTTGTTTCTCGTCTTTTGTGAAATTCAATAAATCTGTAATAAGTTTGAGATCTTGTGGAGCAGCTAAGTATGATGGAGTGGTGGTGGATGAAGAATTGGACAAAATTAGGAGGCTTCAGAATGGTTCGGATGTTAGAGGAGTTGCGTTGGAAGGTGAGAAAGGAAGAACGGTTGACCTTACTCCGCCTGCTGTGGAGGCGATAGCAGAGAGTTTTGGCGAGTGGGTTGTCAGAGGATTAGAGAAGGAAAAAGGATATCTGGTAGAGAATGTGAGCGTGTCTCTTGGACGCGACCCGCGAGTTACTGGGTCGAAATTGAGCGTTGCAGTGTTTGCAGGTCTTACTCGCGGTGGTTGTATGGTGTTCGACATGGGACTAGCTACCACGCCTGCTTGTTTTATGAGCACTTTGTTGCCTCCATTCGAGTACGACGCTTCCATAATGGTTGGTTACATAATGCTTTATACTATTATACATAAGCACTAATTTTATAAGCGTTTAATTAAGTTGTTTATATCTGACAGATGACAGCGTCTCATTTGCCTTACACGCGTAATGGTCTGAAGTTTTTTACAAAGAGAGGGGGGCTGACTTCACTGGAAGTAGAAGAAATCTGTGACAACGCTGCTCGTAAATACGCAAACAGAATGGCCAAAGTTTCTTCTCTGCTTAAAGTTCTTCCAATAAAAGTTGATTTCATGAGTGCTTATTCAGAGCATCTAAGAGAAATCATCAAGGAGAGAATAAGTCATCCATTGCATTATGAAACTCCACTCAAGGGATTCCAGGTTTGAGTAATACATTGACATAGTTATCGTTAGATTGTTACACATTCTTCGCTTTCGTGTTTTCTAACTCGCAATTTTCTTAACTTTATTCGCTATACTAAGTTGTTATTAGCAGCTGCAACATTCATGACTGATGTTTAAAAGTTCGAATCCAAATCAGATAATAGTGAATGCTGGAAACGGCTCGGGAGGATTCTTCACATGGGATGTCTTAGACAAACTCGGTGCAGATACATTTGGATCTCTGCATCTTAAACCTGATGGCATGTTTCCGAATCATATTCCCAACCCCGAGGACAAAATTGCCATGGCAATGACAAGATCGGCCGTGTTAGAAAACTCGGCCGATCTTGGAATAGTCTTTGATACCGATGTTGACAGAAGCGGCGTAGTTGATAACGAAGGGAACGCAATAAACGGGGACAGGCTCATTGCTCTCATGTCTGCCATTGTACTAAAAGAAAATCCAGGATCAACCATAGTGACCGATGCTCGTACGAGTATGTCGCTCACTAAGTTTATAACCGATAGAGGTGGCCACCATTGCTTGTATCGCGTTGGTTACAGAAATGTCATCGACAAAGGAGTTCATCTTAATAAAGATGGAATTGAAACACATCTTATGATTGAAACATCCGGTCACGGTGCTTTGAAAGAAAACCATTTCCTCGATGACGGTTAGTTAGTTAGTTAGTTATAATTCATGTTCATGTATCTTTTTGTATGTTGAATGTTTTATAGATCATTGTATTGATATTGTTTCTGTGTTTATATAATCAAGGGGCTTACATGGTGGTGAAAATTATAATTGAAATGGTGAGAATGAAGCTTGGTGGATCAGATGAAGGGATTGGTAGTCTTATAAAAGATCTTGAAGAGCCTTGTGAATCAATAGAATTAAGGATAAATATCATTTCTGAACCTCGAGACGCTAAAGCAAAAGGTCTCGAGGCGATCGAAACATTTCGAAACTACATCGAGGAAGGAATGCTTAAAGGATGGGAGCTTGATTCATGTGGTGATTGTTGGGTGAGTGAAGGGTGCCTTGTTGATACAAATGACACTCCAGCTCACATTGATGCTCAAATGTACAGGTGAATAGCAAGCTACTTAGCAAAATTCTAGAAGTTCAAAAAATTTGATTTTATATTTCTCTGTTTGTTAATTAAAACCTATGAAGCGCACACACTAGCACGGGTCACGACACCAACACTCACACTGGTAATAATTTGAAAAATAAATAAATTGAACGTAATAACAAGTGTTGGTCCTCAGACGCGCATTTTTTTAGAGGTGTCGGTGTTATAGAGATTAAAACTGACTTTATTATGGCAAATTAAGGGCAAGAGTATCAAATGATGAACTTGGACAACATGGTTGGATACACATGAGACAAAGTATTCACAATCCAAACATTGCTGTGAACATGCAATCATCTGTCCAAGGAGGGTGTTTGTCTATGGCAAGAGCTTTAAGAGATGAGTATGTCACATTGCTTCCCCTCTTATTTACTATTCTAAAAGCATTTATAAGAACCATGATGTGGTTAATTAGCTGATTTATTCTTTTGTTCAATATCTTTGCAGTTTTCTGAAAGCAAGTGGAGTTGATACATTTCTAGACATTGCTCAAATTGATAAGTTTGTTGAAAATGGCTCATTAGCCTGATTTACATTATGCAAGGTTAGAACATTAGAATCAGAATGAGTGATTCTCATTATCAGCTTATGTAAGAAAGAAATAAGAGAAAAATGATTATGTTAACTATTATTTCTTTCTCTATATGAACGTGTATACATACAACAAACATTCTTCTGGTACAAATAGATTGATGCAACAGTGACCTTAAATCTTAATTTGACTGGACCTTGCATGAAATACTGGTCTCGGCTAAAGCTTAACACTTCAATTGTGCATAGTAGGGGTGGACACCAGTTCGGATTCGGGTCCAAATCCCTCAACCGGACCAACCCACGGGTGAGATTGAAAGACCTAACTTTCAACCGGTTCAGTTTTCATTCTTTTTCATGTTCAAAATGAATCAACTCAATTTTATTAATCAATTAATTTCGAGTTTGACCAATAATTTGGTTGGTTCGACATTGAAGCCCATATACAAAGTAAACTAAATTTTTTTGGTTTACTTTTCCCACTCCTAAGGATGTTTCCCCGCCATCGTGAAAACTCACAACTGTCCATAACGCTCGCAGATGCATCTTCAGACGCATATTTTTATACACATCAACGCTTTCGTGAGTGAACCATCCCATTTTGTTTAAAATTAGTTCGGAAATACATCTTTGGAATTTGAAAATGCACTCCCATAAAAAGCACTTATAAAAATTAAATAAAAGATACTAATACATATTGATACTCCATACAAAATCTCGTAATCTTCCCTTCCTTTTTCCAATCCATTGATATATTAAAAAGGGATGGTTCTATTCATGATCTCTATCCTATCAATTTCTTCAATGGTGCTTTTGGAGTTTCAATTTCTATAAACTTATCATTTGAATCAAAACTCTTTGTTGGTGTGTTAAGATGAAAATGCAATTCTTTGACAATAAGTTATGGGTGCAATATCCTCTCTTAGATGTTTTTAGTGATGTCAAAACTAAGAATATGTAGTATTTGTATATTGGATCTTATCTTACTATGTCTAGGTTGCATTTTCATCTTAAGAACAAGTCAAAAACATTTGGTCAAGTCAAAAATATGATTTTTTTATGAAAAATTATGTTTGGAGTCGACTCTCTCTAAAAAAAAATTGAAACAAAACTTTTTGCCAAGTATGAGTCGACACGTACACCTAAGGAGTCGACACACATCACGAATGGGTCGACTGTTGGGTGCAAGTATGAGTGATTAAAGTCCCACATTGCCTATGAATGGGTGGAATGTTGGATATATAAAAGAGATGACCCATTTACCTAAAACCTTAAGGTTTTGGGTTGAGATGTGGTGTCTCCCTCTCTTGTTATCCTGGAGCATTGGTCCCGTTGGTGCTCTCGACTCTTTCAGACTCCCCAAGTGGTATAAGAGCCGTGGTTCGGCTTGGTGGGGGAGTGGGAGCTGGATCCGGTGTAGGATCCTGTTATAGGATGTGGGAGACTCACACTTGTGGTGGAGAATGTTGGATACAAGTGCGAGTGATTAAAGTTCCACATTGTCTATGAATGGGTGAGATGTTGGATATATAAGAGAGATGACCCATTTACCTAACACCTTAAGGTTTTGGGTTGAGATGTGGTGTCTCCCTCTCTTGTTATCCTGGAGCATTGGTCTCGTTGGTGCTCTCGACTCTTACGAACTCCCTAACATCGACTCCCTCGAGCTGTGAGTCGACTCCCTCTGTAGCAATTTTTTCAAGTTTATGTCCACTTGGAGTCAACTCCTAGGTTGCTTGGATCGACTCCCTAACTCATAGGGATCAATTCCCTATTCAAATGATTACTAACACCTACTGATGCATTTTTCCTCAAATCTTTTATGGCTTCTTGGAGTCGATTCCAACTCGAATGGATCGACTCTCTTGACTTAAAATTGTCCAATTTTATAAATTTGCTTGTCCAATTGTTGCTGTTATTGCTTTATAACACCACACACACACACACACACACACACACACACACACACACACACACACACACACACACACACACACACATATATATATATATATATATATATATATAAACATTCATGCATCATTTCAAAGCGATTGAAACCAAAAATATACAAAGAATTGTTCATCATCTTCATCCTCTCTCATTGCATACATACAACAACTAGACCATACCCGACCTTGTGCAGAAGCAACAGGCTCTACACCACAGGGTCCCAAATTTTGGAGGCCCCAAAATTTTAAAAAGTTCGTTTTTTTTACTTTAATATTAATAAATACAAAAATATTATTAAAAAATTTAATAAATAAAAAAAATAATATGATAAAAACTCAACATATTAAAAGACGAGATTGATCAAAGTTAAAATAATTATAATTAAATCTTTTTTTATTAATATATAATTATATTTTTGATGTGTTATTTTTAACAAATATATAAATGAATTATATTATATAAAAAATAGAAATAAAGGAAGAAGAAACTTTGCTCTTGAAAAAATAAAACAGTGTTAAATGTCAGCGTGGTTAAAATACAAATAAGATAAAGCATGTATTCAAAAAATTAAATTAAAATCTTTTAAGTACTTTATTATTGGTATACATGTGTCATAACTTTATTGGATACATGTCACATGGGTAAATTATCCATATTTTTCATAGGACAACTTAGGTCTCACCAGTTTACAAATCAAATGCACCTTCATCAACATAAATTATAGCAACAAGACGGGTGGCTCTAGTATAAAGGAAATGTGGACTCAAACATATCGTAATGAATAAAATATAGTTCATAAGGATCAAAGCGTGTGTTTTCTCAAGGAGTCTCTTAGTGTTGGTCAATGAGTTCCCTATTGAGGAAGTTAGTATTCATAGAGGGATTAAGCAGGGGGTCCCTTGGACCC
The DNA here is from genome assembly GCF_029867415.1 of Vicia villosa. Lineage (NCBI taxonomy): Eukaryota > Viridiplantae > Streptophyta > Magnoliopsida > Fabales > Fabaceae > Vicia > Vicia villosa. The sequence continues at coordinate 208,706 of NW_026705656.1, read as the reverse complement.
TTTCCTCTTTATTACGGTAGTGGAAGGCTTACATGTAGTGATGTAGAGTGAGAATTTGTTAAGGTATTTTTTTTTGGGTTCAAGGTTGAAACTGAAAGCTTGGTGGTGTTACACATTTAATATGTTAATGATATTTTTCTTCTTGGAGAGGCATCTACTAACAAACTTTGGACTATTCAATTTGTTCTTTGGAGCTTTGTGTTGGCCTTTGGGTTAAGGGTTAACCTTTCCAAAAGTTGTATTTACCGTCTTAATGTGGAGGGGCTATTTTAGATTTGGCTGAAAACTTCCTAAATTGTAGAGTTGAAACTCTTTTTCAAGTACATATATCTCCTAGTACAGGATAAACTTAACATAGAGTTAACTTGGCATTCCCTTATCAGGATTATCTCCAATAGGCTTGCCTCGTGGAGGAATACATTTGTCAATTTAGGTGGGAGGGTAGTCCTCACAAACTCAGTGTTGAGTGATATCTAATTTTTATATCCTTCATGATGTTTGTCTCAAATTGGAGTAAAATTGTCCACTTGCAAAGGTGATTTCTACGAGGTGGGTCTAGGGGGAGAGGGATGTGGGGTTATGACATCAGGGTTAGAGTTGTCAAAATGGGCCCACCCATCGAGCCGACCCATAAGCCCAATAATTTAGCGCGGTCTGGACCGCAAAATACCTTAACAAAACACGACCCTATCTTTTTGCCCAGTCCATCGGGCCTACGGTTTTCATGGGCCAGATTGGGCAGGGTCAAGCGGGCTTCGGGCTGGCCCATTAAAAAAAGATTTTGGTAAATTTTGGGGAAAAAAGATTGAGATATGATATGATTGCATAAATGTGTTTTCAAGTGATAAAAAAAGTTAAAGAGGATGAAAATATATTTTCAAGATGATGTGATTAAGGAAATGATTGTGAGATGTAGAAAAATTTGATAAGTATTGGTGATAATATTAAGTTACTTTGTACTTTTACATAGATGTTTTTGTGATATATTTATATGGATATTGATTTGATGAATCTTTTAAACATCACTTAACTAAGTTTATGATGACTCGCTACTTATGTTATGTAGCTTTTATCAATTACATCTCTTTTTATAAAATTAAAACTATAATATTGAAATACGGGCCGGGCTGGCCTATCGGGTTGCACGGACTTTTGAAAAATGGGCCGGACGCATTTTCTATAGTCCATTAAGCAATCAGACCTGACCGGGTCAGTCCATTTAAACATTTTAGTTCATCAGGTCAAAGCGGGCTGAACCAGGCCGATCCATTTGACAGCTCTAATCAGGATGCATTGTAAGGATGTTTGTAAGCATAAGAGTTTAGAAGACCTACGGGTGCAAAAATTTAGATTGGTTAATCTCGTCCATTTAGGTAGAAGTAGTTGGAGGATCCTTATTGAAGGATAGTTTTTTAGAGATATATCCTCTTAGCGAGGTATGGAACTCAATTGTCCATACTCACATGCGGTCCCATTTATTACCTCAAAAGGCTTCCCTTTAATGGAAGTTTGCCCCTCTACTCAATACTAAGACCACCATATTAAAAAACGGCCGCAGTCGCGTTACGACTTTTGCGATTTTGGTTGGTATATGTGTTGTATTGCAAACAACGGTTGTCGTGGGGTGAATTTCTTACAACATTGCACGAAAGTAAGTTTTATGTAAAAAGAATAAGATACCTATAAAATTAGTGTGAATTCCTTTTTACAATAAAACAAAATCTTAGCTTAAAATTTCAATATTTTGATAAAAGTCATTTGATTTGTACTTTCAGAATAAAAAATTTCATCAATAACAGTGTGTAAACGGCGATAACAGTGTTTCGCGGGCATAACAACATTTTTTCGCGACTATAACGGTATTTCATCTATGATTTTTCTCAACCTTAAAATGATGAATAACGATATCGAAAGAGTCCAATACCGTTTTGTTGAGTCATATTCGCAGTTACATACCATTTTTTAAAGCCTTAACGAAGATTAATTCGATTAGTGACTAGTTTGCTATTAAAAAACTAAGGCTTTTACGACAAATATAACTAAAAATCGTGTAACAGATCTCCTTCTACAATTAGTTGTAATGAGTTATATGATTCAAATACTCTCATAATTTAATAATAGAGAAAACTTAGATACAATTTCTTAGCCAGACTGTCTTTGAGGGCGTGCAAGACGGACTACCGCATATGACCTAAAATCTATCACACTAAAATCGTGATGAAATAGGGCCTCATAAAATATTGTAAGAATTAAATCACATTTAATTATAGCCTCAATTTATTTTTCCATGGTTAAATTGTGACTAACTTGTACAGAGCCATCAAAAAATTGAGACAATCTTATTTCTTAGATGTGATTTATACTATTTTTTAGTGAAATTATGACAAATACACTTAAATATTATTGAGGACACTTGTCATATTTTCATTAAAAAATAATATAAACCACGCTCATATCTAAGTTTTCTCATTTTAATTATTTTTCTTATAACAAAAGATCCATGCAAAGTTAATATTTTAAACTATTTAATAATAGTAACAATATTTTAAAGTGTCCTGAACTCAAATGTTTATTTTTGTTGATATAAAATGAGGTTTAGAAATAAAAAAATGGGATGACAAAACCCGTATGTAGCGGTAGCGAGGTTGAAAAAACCAAAGAAAAAGTACTATATGAAGTAAAATACGTATTAAAAATCATAAGAAGGTTCCAGGAATCAAGGGTCGAGATCATGTGACTAGACCCATAAGACAAGGAAATAACCCAAACTTTGAGGCTCTTTTTTTTCTTCTTTTCTTTTCCTTCTCTTTCTTTCTATTTTTCTACCTCTCTTTCTTTCACAAAATTATCCAAATCACACTTTTGTGTTCAAGTCAAAATCAAGAGCCAAAGAGCCATATCTTTCCGTGCACAATTTCATGGTGGATTTCTGAAGCTTCTACTCATTTTAATTTGTCTTGTGTCATAAAATCCACAACAACAGAAAGTGCAATGATAGGTTTCAGAGAAAGAACTACAAGAGAAAAGAGGGTTTCTTTAGCAAGAACCTCAATTTTGTTGCTGTGGGTCATGTTAGTTTTTGCTCTTATATTAACATTATTTTTCTCATTCAACAATGAAACCAACAACAACAACAACAACAACCATTCAATTAGGTTTCTCAGACAACAACAACAACAACAACGTAGTATCAACAAAGCACTTCTGTTTCATGCAACTCCGAAAACAAGAACAAGAACAAAAACAAGAACAAGAACAAGAACTACTCGTCTTGATGATCAAGCCGGTGTTCCAGAAAAAGCATTCTATGATGAAGAGAAAAGACTAATTCACACTGGTCCAAATCCTCTTCACAACTAGAGGTATAGCTATAGCTATATCTATATATGCATGGTAGGGGTTTTTTCAATTTTGTATGTTAGCTAGTTTTAATTAAGTGCATATGATGTAATATCCATTCTCTATGTTTTGTTTTTATGTTACTATTTGTTTGGATCTGAGAAGAATGAGAGCATAGCTTTAGCCTTTTCAATAGGAGAAAAAAAAAAATATGAAGAGGCTAGAGTTAATGCTCTCTTTTCTTTTGCAGTAATGAATTTCTTTCTTTCTTTCTTCTGTCCCTCAAATCAAATCAAAGAGTGTATTAATTAATTAATTAATTACTCATCTTCTTCTTCATCATGTAATGAAATGCAATTACATATAAAAAAAGTACAAAGTACGCTAATGTTACAGTCACTGCAAAAAACTGAAACGCCATTGATTCAGTGACTGAGTATGTAATTTTGTGCGGAATTTCTAACATTCAAACAACAATGAGTCAAGATCAAATTTCTAGTTGATTAAAAATATTATATTTTTGAAGATCACGGTTTAATTAACTTGGAAAATAAATTTTAAATTATTATGCAGTTGAGTTCGTTGACGTTAATTTTTATTTGTTTTCTAATTAAGAAAATGATTTTATATGTGTTGATGCACATGCATACAGTTGTGAATTAATGAAATATTATGATTAAGAAATACGGCAGAATACTGACATTGCATTTACTGCCCTCACCGTCAACTAATGCACTTCTGCATCCACAAATTTAAAACAATATGCCTAATTAATTTCTTATAATAATCAGTGCGGTATTTTTTTATTAATATATTTTTTATTTATTTAACTTAACTATTCATTATTATTATTATTAAAAATATTTAATAAATTAATTTTATTTTATTAATAAAATAAGATAATTAATTATTATACTATTAAATAGTGAATGTTTAAATATCACATATAGTTTAAGAATGATGGTGTAACATGATTTCGACCAAACAAATATTAATCTTGTAAGATTCCTTTTCCCCCTTATATTATTAAGTGAGGATTAATTTATATTTAAGAGTAATTTTCTTGTATTGAAAGTGTAAAATTAAGTTTCAGTATCAAATTAAATTGATCTAATATATTTATAGAGATGTTTTAAGAATTAAATTAAGAAAATAATATCATTATATGTGATTTATTGAATGCACACAAATTAAATGATTTAAAAAAATATTTACTTTAAATATTAAATTGATTTTTGCAGAGAGAAAAAAAAACAGTTTTAGTTCATTCATCCTAACTCATTTATGAATTTTGTTCCCTTATTTTAAAAATCTGTATTTGGTCCCCAAGTTTTGAAAATTGTGACTTTTTCATTAGTGTTTGGAGTTGAATTTTAACATGTAATAAATGAGGTACTTAGTTATCATGCAACAGCTAAATTGATACTAGTAATATAATTAAATAATTTAATTCTTACTATTTTATACTCCTTGTGTTATTTATTATAAATTGTTTTAAAAAATTATATTTAAATATATGTCGCTTTATAATTTCACTGAATAATTAATAGTATTTTTTCTATTATATCCTTAAATATTTATTATTCCCCATCCTTTCAATTATGTAAATTTATCTTTCACATGTCATTAATGAAGGATAATTTTGTAAAAACCTTCATAATTTTTCATTTTCATACAACAATTATTTTTTTAACATGTTTGAAAAGTCTAAAACGACTTATAATAAAAAACGGAGATAATAATAAGTTATTTTTTCTCCATTTTTGTACATATTAAAAAATGTAGTTATTATTTTTATAAAAATATTATGCAAAATATTACTACAAAATTATCATTTATTAATAATATGTAAAACATAAATTAAAAGAATTTTAGAAAAAGTAAAATAATAAGTATTTTAGTTAAAAATGACTAAAATAATTTATAAATAATAAAAAACATTTTGTAATTTGATATGCAATTCTTTTAAAGATGACTATAATACATAACATAAAAGTGCATGTGGTCTAAGAGCCAATGATCTTAAGCTAACGAACTTTTGCTTTATTAAGTAAGCGGGAGTGCAAGGATCTTTTGAACTTGCCCTCGTTGTGAGAGACATTTGTGTTGCGAGGTATGATTTTTAAGAGTTTGGCCCCCTGTTGGGGGGGGGGGGGGTTTAGGCAGAGTAATCTTAGGAGGTTGAAAAGGGGTTTTGAAGATGACCCGAATACTGGGTTTTGGCACAACATCTGAGTAGGTTCAACACTGTTGTGTACATATTTTGAATGGTTATATTTTATTTTAGAGCAAAAATCTTAGAGGTTAGGCTCAATGGATAATTGGGATGAGGATGCCTGAGAGTGGAGCTTTAGGTGGAGGCGACTTATCTCAATTTGGAAGGAGGAGCTCTGTGCATCCCTACATGGCAGGATAATGAAGTTTGTTCGGGGGGACGTTTGGACTTGGAGACCAGACTCAATTTGTGAGTTCTCGGTGAGATCGGCTTATGATACTCTTTTTTCTCTGGCCGGAGGATAGGTCAGAGACCGTGCTTAGGGGGCTCGTTAGGGTTTAGAAAGATTTGGACACCCTTTAAAGTTATTGTCTTATCATAGCAGTTGCTTTAGAATAAGTTACCGACTAGAAAAAAATCTATAGAGATGTCAGATAATGACGAGTAGTATTAAGGTGGGGGTATGTTGTGTATATTGGGCCGGTGGAGTCGCCTGACCACCTCTTTGTGTTATGCAAGAATGCTTCAATTATGTAGTATAAGGTGTTTAAATGGTTGGGATGGTCAGTGCCTTTGCCGCATTCGATTTTAAGGGTGTTTGATATGTTGCGGGGCTAGAGGAGAGAAAGGTGGTGTCCTTATGTTTGGTTAGGATATTGCATTATGTGTCCTGCTTTATTTGAAATTTGCGGAACAAAATTATTTTAAGTCAGGAATGCTTATCAGATAATCACTAGATATCGTCGATTATTAGTATGGTGTGGAAGCGGGTTCATACCCATGTTTCAAGTTTTAATGTTTCTTTGTTAGATTGAGAGTGGGACTCACTCATTTGACTTGGTATTTAAGGGTGTTTTGGAAGGTTAGTTGCCCTCTTTCTGTGTTGGCAAGTGTTTGGAGAAATCTTCCTCCAACTTGCTCTGTCCAGAAGTCTGTTGTGTTGTGGCTAGTGGTGGAAATAGGCCAGGCTGATAACAGGGGCCTACAGGCTAGCCTATATAGGCTCAGGCCAGGCCACACATTATTTTTAAATAGAAAAGGCCTAGACTTTTTTATAAGCCTATTTAGTTAAAAAAGGCTAGGCCTCAGACCCTAAAAAAAGCCTTTTAAGTCTATCAGGCCGACCTGTTTAAATAAATATGAATACTTTTTTTATTATCAGTTTTGTACTTTGAATTAAAATACATTAATAAAACTTGGTTATCTTGAAGAACTTGTAAAAATAAGATAAAAACACCTGATGAACATTGTTCTCATAAGTTCTTTTAGTTAGTTAGTCTATTTAAATATTATTTTAATTGCTTATTTACATATTTCTAAAACAAATAGGCTTTTATGTAGGTTAACAAGCTAACCAGGCCTTCGGAAATGACAGACTCAGGCCTAAAAAATAAGCCTACAACAGATTACAGATCAGACTTAGACTTCAGTTTTTTTGACAGGTCAGATTTAGGTTTGACAAAGCTTAGCTCGGCCTAACCTATTTTCACCCTTAGTTGTGGCTTTAGATCAAAACAGGAGGCGATAGACTTGTTTCTTTTTGGTGTTGGATTTTGTGGTTGTGCCTGGCTTGTTGTTCTTGTCCTGATGTTGTTTGGGTTGCCCTATTTGTGTAGCTCTTACTTTCAAATTAGTTTGTTCTTTTTTACATGTTTTGGTTGTTTTAGTGCACTGTTGGTACACTTTTTTGCGTGCAAAACTTAATTTCTTTTGCTATTTTTATTTTGACCCTTTCTTTGCCATTAAAAGAATATGAACACCTTAATACCATTTCAATTTAGTTTGGTAGATACTCATAATCCAATTAAACAATGATATTCAATATTACATCATATTTTTGTTTTTTTTAAATTTTTTTAAAAAATAAACTTTTAAATCAAAATATCAACTTACAATTAAAACTTATAAAATTCATAAAAAATATTAATAAATCACTCTTAAATAGAACTTTCTAACAAATTTATCAAAATTAAGTTGTAACTAAATAGAGTACAAAGATTCTAAAATTTTAAGATGTCAATAGTATAAGCAACTCTCTCAACGGAAACACATCAAATCAATGTTATAAAGAATCCTGATCAGCATTTGATGAGCATACAACAGGCAGTCAGGCACCATAAATTACCAGTATACTGGTTGACGTTCACTGTGAATATTTTAAGGTAAAAAAGATGTTCTACCGTGGTGTGTATGTATTGGGTAAAAGTGTGAGAAACATTAATAATTGGTGAGAAATACTAGTAGGCTTCTTTGATTGATTATTCCTAGAACTCACCAACTGTTTTTGACTTAAATGGGATGCCTGTCTCGATGCTTCAACACGCTTTCTCAAGGTGTAACTTACAACACTGAATAGAATTCATATAACATTGCCACATTAATTATTAATTTTTGTATGAACTATCTCTTTCTAAGGAAAGTTATATATCACTGGTCCTCGTTTTCACTTGATCAATGTGACTTACAAACATCCTTGTGTGTTTGGAAAATCACTTTCTTCCATGCGTCATTTATTGTATAGCTACACTGCTACACATAAAATCAAATCGGACCTTAAACTAGTTCAAATAATAATATCATTTTTTAAATTTTGAGTGTTCTGCCACTCGCAAGGGCAAGAATGCCATCAAGCAATAAATTATATGGAATAGGTGATCTTTGTTCTACTTCAAACAAAGAATTCCTTCATTTAGATGTATGAGTGTTTACGGTGCATTTGGATCAATTTTAAAGTAAAAATTTATATGATTCAAAAATAAATTTATGTATAGTTCGGTTTAATTTTAAATGATTGATTAAAAAAATTTGATCCTATCTGATACAATTTTATGTGGTTTAATTTAGATCGGATTTTGAATATCCAAATTACAAATTATATATTTTTATAAAAATTAGAAAAATTCTAATAAAAATAAATTTGATAAAATATATAACATATTGTATATTAAAAATTAATATTACAAAATGAAAATGATGATTATACTTAAATGCATTAAAATACAATAAATAAGGGTAACTTAGTGGAAAGAAATAATAAATATCACATTGGTATTCTAAATGGACAAACAGTAAAGGAAAGACAAATATGTTTCTTGTTCAGGAAACCAAATTGTTAAATATTATGGTTCAGCTTGCTAGGAGTTTTTTGTTATCAGATGATATAGACTTCTCTTTCTTTGCTTCTAACGGGAGGTCAGACGGTCTCCTGACCATTTGGAAATCAAATTCCGTGTTGGTTATCCATAGCTTTAAAGGAGAAGGCTTTTTGGGCAATAAGGTAATTTGGAAGGGTGGTTGCTACTATGTAGTGAACGTGTATTCTTCCTGTTCTCTAAGCTTGAAGAGGGACCTTTGGAAGACTTTACTTGATTTGAAGACCAAATTCCAAGATGGTGACTGGATAATTGGGGGAGACTTCAATGCTGTTAAAAAAAGAGAGTGAAAGAATAGGCCATACCGTGGTGAACCATAGAGCGGAGTGGAGGGAGTTCTCAGATTTCATTGAAGGGAGTGGTCTCGTTGATGTGCCTTGCAAAGGCAAGAAGTATTCTTGGTTTAGTAGTGATGGGAGATCTAAAAGTAGGATCGATAGGATTCTTTTGTCAGAATCAGTCATTTGTTCTTGGGGAGTGACAGGTCAATTTATTAAGGATAGAGATGTTTCGGATCATTTTCCGGTGTGGTTGAAGGTGGACATTGAGAATTGGGGTCCTAAACCGTTTAAATTCAATAACGAGTGGTTTTCAGATAAGAGATTTGTTCCTTTTGTCGAAAAAGAATGGAAGCTTTTACATGTGCGCGGGAGAGGGGACTACGTGTTGAAAGAAAAATTCAGGCTTATCAAAGAGAGGTTAAGTTGGTGGAGTAAGACGGTTTTCGGCCATATTGATTTGGAAGTGGAAGATGGTGTTAGAGAGTTGAATGCTTCGGATGCCTATGATTCTCCTAATACTGAGTTATTATCTCTTACAAGGAAGGCAAGTAGAAGGATTTGGTTAAATCTAAGGATTAAGGAGAACATGCTTATTCAAAAATCTAGACTTAAGTGGTTAAACGATGGAGATTCCAATAGATACTTCCACTGATTTATGAAGGAGAGAAGAAGACGAAACCACATTAGTTTTATCGTTACTAACAGGGGGTCCTTAATTCGGTTAAAGATGTGAAAGAGGCGGTGAAGGTGCATTTTGAGGACAAATTTCGTGAGCCTAGTTCTGTTAGGACCTTGTAAGAAGGCCTTGACTTCCATTCTATGAGTATGGAAGACAGTACCACTCTTGAGGCTCCTTTCTCGGATCAGGAAATTAAGGATGCGGTTTGGAGATGCGATGGCGCGAAGAGCCCGGGATCGGACGATATGTCTCTTCTTTTCATTAAAAGTTGCTGGTATTTCATGAGTAAGGATATCATCGCTTGTTTTAGAGACTTTCATGGTGGAGCATTGTTGTCTAAATCCATAACGTCCTCTTTCCTTTCCCTAATCCCGAAGGTTTCCAACCCTTTGAGTATAGACGAGTATCGTCCTATTTGTTTGGTGGGAAGCATATAAAAGATTTTAGCTAAGTTGTTAGCTAGCAGGATAAAGAGAGTCTTGTCGTCAGTCATCTCTAATTGTCAAAATGCCTTTGTTCCGGGTAGGCAAATGTTGGATAGTGTGCTAGTAGTTAATGAAACAATGGACTTTGCTACTAAGGAAGGATAGGAATGCCTCTTTTTCAAAGTAGATTTCAAAAAGGCATACGATAAAGTAAGTTGGAATTGTCTAAGGTTCATGATGAGAAAATTGGGATTTGGAGAGTTGTGGATGAAATGGATGGAGGCTCTAGTGTTCTCCAGTATTATGTCGGTAATGGTAAATGGAAGCCCTACTAAGGAATTTCGTGTGGCAAAGGGTTTGCGACAAGGAGATCCCATTTCACCCTTTCTCTTTGTTATAGTAGCAGAAGGTTTGAAGCTTTTAGTCAATAAGGCGGTGGAAAATAGCGATTTCAAAGGTTTTAATGTGAACGAAGGATGTTTCATAGATGTGGTTCAGTTTGCGGATGACACTCTCTTGGTAGGCGACGAGAGTTGGAAACACTTATGGGCTATTAAAGCGGTCTTGAAGGATTCGAACTAGTATCGGGTCTTGGGATCAACTTTCACAAAAGTAAGCTTATCGGGATCAACATTAGTCCCTGTTTCTTGGACTTGGCTACCTCTTTTCTTGGGTGCAAGATGGAGAAGAATGAGTTTGTTTTTCTTGTAATTCCCATAGGCTTAAATCCTAGAAGGTTATGTTCTTAGAGATCCTTAGTGGATAAGGTTAGGCGGGGAGTTTCTTCGTGGAACGGTAGATGGATTAGTTTCGGTGGGAGGTTAACGCTAATCAAATCAGTTTTAAGTAGCGTGGCTATTTTCAACCTCTCTTTTTACAAAGCACCTAAGAAGGTTATCAAGGAGCTCAATAAAATTCAAAGTAACTTCTTGTGGGGGGATCGGATGAGAAGAGAAAAACGCAATGGGTTAGTTGGAACGACGTTTGTTTACTGTTAAGTGCCAAAATGTAGTTATTTTGTGTTTGTAAATAGTGGCACTTATCGATACTTTTTGTTAATACCGTTTGAATAATACCCCGTTTTGTGCATAAATACGTATACTTTGTGAATAGATATATTTTCATACACTTATATACTTTTTGATAGTTTTCTACTCTTTTTGTAGGTATTCTTGCGTATTTGGAGCATGAGCAATAAAGTGTCGAAGACACGGCTTCAAACGCGCGATTTTGAGCGGCGGAATCAATTCATTCGGCGAATAAAGCTCAAAATCAAAGAATAATAAATCACCAATTTGGTTGATATGTTGTCATTGTTAGCTAGGAAATTGAATAAGCTTTCCAACGCTTCGAACCGGGCGCAAATCGGAGTTACGGTTCTCAAGTTACGCCATTTTTACTAAAAGCTGATTTTTCAACTCAGCGAGTTGGGCGCGATGCGCGCTCCTGCGCGCGACGCGCGCTGTACCAGATCCAAAATTGCATAAATAGGCGAAAATCAGATTTTTTAGGTTATGTTTTGGGTATTTTTGAACCCCAACTCATCCTAGGTCATTTTTGGGTAGATTTAGCTTGGAAACACCATTGGAGCTTGCAATCGGATGATCCGGAGTCGAAGCTTCTTTGCTCGTGATTGACACCGCGAAAGATTTGGTTTTCTTCTTCTTCTCTTCTCTTTGTATTTCTCTTTTGGTGAGTTTGTATGTAAATACTCTAAACCCATGGATGTTTGTTACTCTTTGTACTAGTTGTATAATATATTTGCTTTACAAATCTTAATGGGTATTTTCTTGATCTTTTTGCTTGAATCCTATGGATTTGTGTTGTTGTAGAAATAGACATCACAAATCTTGATTAGGGGATATCTGTTAGCTTTTGATTCTAGACATAGGATTGGGGTTAACATCCACATAATATCTGAGTTTAATGCTTTTGTGTTGTTCGATCGGTGGAGACATCGTCGAAAGAGCAATATAGTTGAAATCTGTCGGTGTTGCAGAAATGGACATTGATGTGAGGGATATGTGGTGATTCTGATGAGTATTGTAGATTGAGTACGGCGGAGTGATAAATCTAAGTTTGTGAGGAGTAGTTTAGATTCAAGCCAGATAAGCTATTCTCTATCAAGAATGAATTTAGTTTATGTTCAAATGTTATATTTTTACTTGTTTGCTTAAAACCCATTTTAACCCAAACTCAAGAACTAAGAATCCGTCGAACGGCAGTTCAGTAGCACCGATCTCTGTGGACACGATAAATTCCCGGATAAATATTTCCAAAACTTTTGTTGCTTGCCGCTTTACCGCTCCAACAAAATGGCGCCGTTGCCGGGGATTGGTGTTTTTATTGAATTTGCATTGCGATAGTTTCTTTGTTTTTGAGTTTTGTGAATATCGTATATTTGTGAATTTTCTTATACTTGTATACTTTTGTATAGTGGATTGTATAGATACATGTTCTAATTTTGTTTGGTGGACTTATTAAACAAGTTGAACTCGGATAGTTCTTTAATTTCAAATCTTCACTTTTCAACTTGTGTAGTTAATTTCACCAAACTTTTGTAAAAATTGTGGTTTTTCTTATCGTTTCGTGTTTATTAATATGTGTTGTTTGCGCATTATTGTATATTCTCTTGTTTCGTAATGTTTGTTCGTGTGTGGTTAGGATATTTTCTTTAGGTTGCGTTGAGGCGAAAGCATTGGCGTGTCATGGAGGAAGTTACTACCATGCACAATAAAGGCGTCGAGCTAACGACGTAAAACAAGCGCTTGTTGGGAGGCACCCCAATAATTTTATTTTTCTGTTTTTCTGTAAATGAGTAGTGTAGGTGATAAGTGGAGGTTGCTCTGAGTTTCTGTTTTGCTGCACTGGTTTTTGTTTATCTGGTGTAGCGCGCGTCGCGCGCAAAAAGGGCGCGTCGCGTGGCCTGGGAGCTGAAGAGCTTGGTTTGGCAGAACTTTGCGCGCGTCGCGCGGTCTTGAGGGCGCGTTGCGCGCCTTGTAACTTTTGGCCAGTGAATTCTTTTTAATGGTTCATTTGCCTAGTTTTTTTTCCCACTTACACCAAGACTTTGTAGTATAGTATTTTATAATTTTATTTTTAATTCTTTTGTTTGTGTTTAGATTCAAATTTTTGCCCGATCGCTTGAAGTAGCATTTGGTAATTCTCCAATTTTGATTGATTCAACATGCCAATTGTGCGGTAATGATTGTTCAAATTTGTACGTCGCAAGGTACTCGTTTATCGCTTTCTATAGCATAACATGTTTATGAGACTTTTCATTTGTACACATTTCATATTACTCATTCTTTTTGCATAACTTGCTCATGACTTGAATCACAATTAGTTTTTCCTTTTTACCATAAATGTGAGGTGGCTTTCCATTGTATATATATGCGAGAGACCGACAATTCTTGTTTTAACTGGATATTATTATGTTTAATCTTTCGTTTGTATTGTTTTTGTGAATGCACGAAAGTGATCATGGCACTTGTTTGATTTTGAGCACAACTACCATAGCCAAATATCAATTCACCTTGTGAGTGTGTGACCATTAGTAACCCCTTTTGAGCCTTTTTTTGTCAATATCCATATTGTTTTTGCTTAATGCTTGTCTAGGAGCGTTTGGTTTTCATTTGTTTATGGATGTTTGATTCTTTGTTTTCTTGAACCCTCAACTATGATGTTTAGTTGTATTTTTACCTTGCCTTAGAAAGTAGGGAGTATTCACTTTATGTTGTGGTTGAATTCAAGTTGGGGAGAGGATGTTTACCCATTTATATTGTGGTTGATACGAGGTTGTGAAAAGAAAAAGAAAGAAAAGAAAAAGAAAAGAAAGAAAAAAAATAGAAAAGAGAAAAAGTTTGAAAAAGAAAATATCAAAAAGAGTATGAATAAGAGTGTGCTAATAAGTTTTGTGTTTGGTGTGAAACTTGTGATGAAGAAGAAAGTTGGATTGGAATTGTATTGTTTAAAACATTTTGGAAGTAATTACTCCCTTAGGTTTAGGCGAGTTTTTGTTTCGATTAGCTTTAGGACTTATCACTTGTTTGTTAACCAATCCACATTACAACCTTGAAAGCCCTTGTGATTCGTGTCGTTGCATTTTCAATACTATTTTTAGATGAACGCATAATTTTGTCTTTTGTTTGCAAGATTGTTGGACGTGTGTTCAAAGTCCTCACCTTTCGGTGTTTTTCATCTACAGATGAGTTTTTGCTAGGCGTGATTCATTATTGAGCTTGTTTTGTTTTAGGATGCTTTGTATGAATTTTTGTACTTAGGAATCGTTTCATTTTCATGTTTTCGTTGTAGGATAATGGTAAGTATTTACTTTGTTCGTACGTTTTTGTTTGAACCGTACAATTGTTTCGTTTTTCTAAACTTTGTTGATTCTTGATTCTTTGGATTTTCACTTTTGCGATTTGAGTGTTTGGCCTTGTTTGAGGACAAACAAATTCAAGTTGGGGAGAGTTGTTAAGTGCCAAAATGTAGTTATTTTGTGTTTGTAAATAGTGGCACTTATCGATACTTTTTGTTAATACCGTTTGAATAATACCCCGTTTTGTGCATAAATACGTATACTTTGTGAATAGATATATTTTCATACACTTATATACTTTTTGATAGTTTTCTACTCTTTTTGTAGGTATTCTTGCGTATTTGGAGCATGAGCAATAAAGTGTCGAAGACACGGCTTCAAACGCGCGATTTTGAGCGGCGGAATCAATTCATTCGGCGAATAAAGCTCAAAATCAAAGAATAATAAATCACCAATTTGGTTGATATGTTGTCATTGTTAGCTAGGAAATTGAATAAGCTTTCCAACGCTTCGAACCGGGCGCAAATCGGAGTTACGGTTCTCAAGTTACGCCATTTTTACTAAAAGCTGATTTTTCAACTCAGCGAGTTGGGCGCGATGCGCGCTGTACCAGATCCAAAATTGCATAAATAGGCGAAAATCAGATTTTTTAGGTTATGTTTTGGGTATTTTTGAACCCCAACTCATCCTAGGTCATTTTTGGGTAGATTTAGCTTGGAAACACCATTGGAGCTTGCAATCGGATGATCCGGAGTCGAAGCTTCTTTGCTCGTGATTGACACCGCGAAAGATTTGGTTTTCTTCTTCTTCTCTTCTCTTTGTATTTCTCTTTTGGTGAGTTTGTATGTAAATACTCTAAACCCATGGATGTTTGTTACTCTTTGTACTAGTTGTATAATATATTTGCTTTACAAATCTTAATGGGTATTTTCTTGATCTTTTTGCTTGAATCCTATGGATTTGTGTTGTTGTAGAAATAGACATCACAAATCTTGATTAGGGGATATCTGTTAGCTTTTGATTCTAGACATAGGATTGGGGTTAACATCCACATAATATCTGAGTTTAATGCTTTTGTGTTGTTCGATCGGTGGAGACATCGTCGAAAGAGCAATATAGTTGAAATCTGTCGGTGTTGCAGAAATGGACATTGATGTGAGGGATATGTGGTGATTCTGATGAGTATTGTAGATTGAGTACGGCGGAGTGATAAATCTAAGTTTGTGAGGAGTAGTTTAGATTCAAGCCAGATAAGCTATTCTCTATCAAGAATGAATTTAGTTTATGTTCAAATGTTATATTTTTACTTGTTTGCTTAAAACCCATTTTAACCCAAACTCAAGAACTAAGAATCCGTCGAACGGCAGTTCAGTAGCACCGATCTCTGTGGACACGATAAATTCCCGGATAAATATTTCCAAAACTTTTGTTGCTTGCCGCTTTACCGCTCCAACAAAATGGCGCCGTTGCCGGGGATTGGTGTTTTTATTGAATTTGCATTGCGATAGTTTCTTTGTTTTTGAGTTTTGTGAATATCGTATATTTGTGAATTTTCTTATACTTGTATACTTTTGTATAGTGGATTGTATAGATACATGTTCTAATTTTGTTTGGTGGACTTATTAAACAAGTTGAACTCGGATAGTTCTTTAATTTCAAATCTTCACTTTTCAACTTGTGTAGTTAATTTCACCAAACTTTTGTAAAAATTGTGGTTTTTCTTATCGTTTCGTGTTTATTAATATGTGTTGTTTGCGCATTATTGTATATTCTCTTGTTTCGTAATGTTTGTTTTGGAAATCTGCTTGGAAGGAGGGAGTGCTTTTAAAAGATGAATTTCAGGTTCTTTTTGATATTTCTAACCTGCATGATTGTTTTGTGGCAGCAATGGGAGGCTGGAGGGATGGCACAAGGATTTTAAGCTGCTTTGGTATTTCTCAGTCTGTCACGACAGCTCTGGTTGCCGCGGAAATTCACCGTCTGCTGTTGTTCTTGTTAGGATCATAACCGGCCGAGGAAGGGGCTGACAGCTCGAAATGACGGCTATCTGGTGACTATTTGTTTACAGTTTCGTCATGTTATAAGGCTCTCGACAACAAGTTTACTCCGTTTAGATCGGCTGAGCGATGTGACAAAGTTCTGGTTGATGTTTGGAAAGTTGACGCCCCGGTGAAGGTTCGGGATTTCGTCTGCCGTTGTTTCTTAAACAGGTTTCCTTCCATTGCTGCACTTCGTCATAGACATATTCTTCCATTCTCCCATAATACTACATGTGTGTTCTGCAATACCTCCGCAGAGACGTCGAGACATTTGTTACTGCACTGCATAGTTGTTCAGCTTGTGTGGAAGGACATGTCGGACTAGTTAGGCATAGAGTATCTTCTAGCGCAGAACTTCAAATAAAGTTTCTTTGTTTGGAGTTCGTCTTGTGGTCTTAAGAAAATGAATAGCAGGAAGGAGGGGAGTGTGTGGATGGCGATTTTGTGAAGTGTGTGGCTTTGTAGAAACGGTATTATTTTTAAGGATTCGGTTTGGAACGTGTCGTATATCGTTTGGGGTTGTAAAGCTCTAATTTGGAGGTGGTCGTTCATCAGGAAAATTACATAATCCAACTATAATTTTTACGAGTTTAGCAAAAACCTGTTGCTTGGGCTAGCTTGCAATTGGTTGTGTAATTTTTTCTTTCTGCTGTTTCTGTTATGAGGATTGTTTTTTTCCTTCCTCTGCTTGTTCTGTATTGTGGAGCTTTATGCTCCTTCTTTAATATATCTTGCCTTCAAAAAAAATTTGAGACAAATAAAAATAGGAAAGAGGTCACCTATTGTGAGACGGAGGGAGTAATAAATAGTACTATTAAAAATAAGGAAATAGCTAACATGTGCCCCAAGAGCACAAGTTAATAAGTTATTTATAGAAATATTTTCTTAAAACACGTGCATTCAATGTATCAAAACTTGAAATATGACTTTATTACATTTAATTACATTTAATTTTTTCTTATAGTATCCTAAAAATAAATATAATAGAGTAATAAATTATCATTACATATCATATAAATTAAAAAAAGTATAAAAATATATACATGTGGTTAGGTTTTGAAAAATCAATCTGAAATCTGATCCGAACCGAATAATTTCTACAAAACGAGATCCAAACACATCCAATAATATTCGATTTTTTTGCGTTTTTTCAGTTCTTTGGATCGGTTTGTGATTTTTATTTGGATCGATTTGGATTTGAATACCCCTATCTAGATGCGTCGATCACAATTTAATTATATCTAACAACTATCTTCGCGACACGCCTCACCTCATGCAGAAAATTTTAACCGCTCTTATTATATAAAGAGAAAAGTGTGTCATTTCAAGTATTCAAAAATTCATTCTCACTCTTACAATACTCCTTATTCTCCTAGTGATTTAAATGTTAAAGTGCTTACCTTGTAGTTCTTCTCTTTCTCCATCGCGCCAGAAGCATAAATTCACTGCAACAAAGTAATATCTCATAATTTTATTGATCATTTCTAGTTCTTAAACGAACAGTGGCACTATTTTTGAAAAATCAACATTTGATTCCTACGAATACCACGAAGAACAACAGTTTCTCCCTCGTAGATTAAGATCTCTAATTATTCTTCAAAAACATCAATTTCTACCTGAACAATCTGATACCAAACTCTCGAAGCTATGATAAATTCGAAAGTAACTCGATCAACAAAATTTGTCGATGCAGCTGCTGAAGCAAGTAAGACTCGTCCTCCTTCACCAGAGATGGATGATCCAGTGTTAGTAACTTTAGACCCCGAGGATAAGAGGTGGCATACTCTATCTGAAGCTCGTAGATGACGTAGGCCACAAAACATCATTTCCATAGGAGAGAAAGGTACAATGTAGATGCTCCAATCACATAAGGAAAAAGGACCCCACTATTTGCACTCATCCTTGATAGCATAATCCTTAGATCCTCGGAGAAACCTTCAAAGCTAGCCGACTACAGAGGGTCGAGGACCCTAACGTCAACATAGAGCATGTTGATAACAAATTAGATTATTACCACGCCTATGAGGATGTAAATTGTAAGCTCTTTGTGTTAACTCTCACTAGAGCGGCCATGACTTGGTATAAGGCCCTTTCGGATTAAAGCATTTACTCGTGGAAGGATTTATGCAACTCATTTACTGCCTTGTTTCTTGTTCAAAATTAATAACCAATAACTATGAAGGTCCTCAATGGGATCACACAGGGGAAGAAAGAAACCCATGCGGGTACATTGACTATTTTACTAAAGTGGTTGTGGTAGTGGAGGGAACACACAACATACTAAAATGCTAGATATTTAAGAAAGATTTGAGGTCATACTGCATGTTTTGGGATAAAATAGGCTTTGCGGGAGCCTGTAGTTTAAGCGACTTATTGAATAGGGTATAGCCCTATATGAACTCGGAAGAGGAACTCATTGAAGAATAAAGGGGAAAGATTCATGGTACTAGTAACTATGGACACCAATGGACCTTAGAAAAAGACAACAATAGTCAAAGAGACGATGAAGAGCGAGGATCTCAGGCTATATTCTCCTTGTACACTTCTTCCGGTCGAGGATGCAAATAATTAATAATTACTTTCTTCGTCTCAAAATAAATGTCATAGTTGACACTTTCACATAGATTATGAACCTGTAATAAATAAAAGACATAGAATAGTAACTTTACCAAATTATCTTTATTAATTATTGGTGTATTCAAATTACCATTAATGTTAAGTAAAAAATAAATAAATTAAGAGTATTTATTAGAGGGTATATTTGTAAGATTAAAAATAAAATTGCATTGAAAATTAAAAGTGACAAATATTTTGAAACAAATAGTGTGTTTGATTTGCAAAATAATAAATACCAGACAATTTTTTGTATTGTATTGTGTTTGATAGTTAATGCACTGGACAATTTTTTTCTTGATTTTGTTTGATGTGTCTATGCACCAGACAAAATAATATAATTTTTGTCATATATATATATATATATATATATATATATATATATATATATATATATGAATCAAAATATTAAATAAGAAGAAGGAGGAAAAAATGAAGAAATATATATTTTTTACCCTATTTGTTTAATATGTTTATGTAGCTGATAAAATAATATAATTCTTACTATAATATTTTTTATTGATATATAAAACATTGAAGTTAATGAATTAAAATATTAAATAATGAGAAAAGAAGAAAAATGATAAATAGATTATTTTTTTCTATTTTGTTTGATATATCGATAAATTGAATAAAAATAATATAATTCATATTATAATATTCTTTATATTAAATAATGAGAAAGAAAGAGTAAAAATAATATTATATAAAATAAGGGTCTTGCTAACCAGTGCCTTCAGGGTAATGGTTAAGCATTTCAAAAAAAGAAAGTATTTTATAGAAAATATAATATTTCAATTTTCGAGGCATTAAATACACAGATTATCGAGATAAATTTACTATTTTTAAAGTCTTAACCATTGCCCTAAGCGCACTGGTTAACATTTCCCATTAAATAAAGAGAAAGAGAGAGTAAAAATAATATTTTTGATTTATATTTGATAGTTTATATTTTGGACAAAAAATTGTCTCATAGTTTTGTAGGAGACAAGACTTTGTAGTTTTGTCCAGTCCCTTGTCATAAATTTTGCCTATGATGAATTTTTTTAAAAAAATTATTAATATTTTAAAACGGAGAATATAAAAGTTTTTTATTAGGGCCATGCTAACATTTCCCATTTTATAGAATTATAATATTATTTTGTTTATTTTTAATATATGTGAAAAAATAAATACATGTCTTGGAATAAGTTTTTCTGTGATCATTTAATTTAAACATTCTGTTCAAGAATAAGATGCTTTCAATTAAGTTTCCCCTTTTCTCTTAACAATGGGAATAGAGCTAGAGTTTCCCCATGAAATGAATGTCTGGTTGAACATTCAAGTCATTATAGAAAACCTACATAAATGTGCAACTACCCTCTCTCTTTCTCCAACTTTGTTTATTGCTTCCAACACCCTATTCTTTGCTGCATGTTTTGCTACTTGTTGCTCTAATTACAATCTTATTAACACCATTTAAAACCCTTAATGTGGAAAGCCCCATGACTAAAACAAAGGTCCCACAATAGATACCATGTTAGTTGGAAAGATAATTTCATAAATAATATCAACTGCCCAAAATAAATGTAATTCAATAAGGGTCACATTCATACACCTTTGCAATCATAGCTTTTCTTGAAGATTAGCATACTTTCAAATAAATGCATGCCTTGTAAATTTATTTTGACAGATCACAAAGTCACACTTCCACGGAATGTTCTAATTATAGTTATTTATTAATTATCATTAGACAACATCATAGTCAAACTATTCAAACGGCAAGATGAGGAAACATAGGAAAACCATATGCACTTTGAAACAAAATAAGTTAAATTTAAAATCATGAATTTTTTAAGCTAGAATGAATGGATCCAGTATTACAGTTCATTATGTCTATCTACCAACTGTCTCTGTTGAATTGCATAAATTGTTGTATATTGAAGTTGGTCGTACGTTGGTTATAAATATATATATATAAAAATTGAATTGCAATATTTGTTAATAGGTGTTAGTGAGTATGACAATACCGTTATGAATTTATTATATCAAATTGACCTATTGGCTGCAATTTTTTCAAAAGAGAAGTCTTTCAATTTCAACCCTTAAGTCCAAGACATATAGTTATTGAATAGGGTAGCCTCTGGCTATGGGGTGTATTGGAAATGGAGCCACATTTGTTGCATGGCATAATTTTGGCATTACATGACAAAACTAGATCTTCAACCATAATGGTTTTTATATATGGAACCCATGCCAGGGTCCAATTCAGAATGCGACTCTTTCAATTCTTGGCAATTGACTAGGACACTAAAGCTAAATGAATAGTTGGATTAAAAACAGCTCATATAGATATTTTTGTTTTTAATCTTTTAAGGACATATAAATGGCGCAGCTGATACCTCTCACATATTTCCGTGTAATGTCTTGTTATTTTATAATGATAATGAATTCTATTAGACTTTGAAATTATTCTTTGGTGAAGGGGAGGATTTGAATGTGAAGAGTGAAAGAGATCAAGAAGAATTAGAGAGAGGGTGAAAATATTTGGATTTATATACTAGTTACAAGTTAACTGGAATACAAGTTACATCATCAAACAGTTGAAAAACAAAATTCTTGAGCCTGTTTTAAACCGTACAACGCTTTCTTCAATTTGTAAAACTTTAACTCTTGATTATTCAGAACAAAACTAGGGGCTGCTCTACATATACCTCATCTTCAATTGGCCCGTTCAAAAACACAGATTTAACATTCATTTGATAGATGAACCAATTGTTGTTATTCGCAATACCAACAACTAGCATTATGGTTTCAATTCTAGCAACCGGTGCAAATACCTCTTCAAAGTCTATGCCTTCTCTTTGCAAGTATCCCTTTGCAACTAATTGAGCCTTATGATTGACTATTTCACCCTTGGAATTTGCCTTCACCTTATAGACCAATCTTACACCAATCAACTTCTTTCCTTCTGGTAGATCAATCGATTTCAGCTCGTCCTTCATAGCACAACTCCATTTTGGATCACTCAAGGCCTCTTCCATCTTAACGAGTTCAGATTCGGCCTTAAGAGTGGACGAAATCTCCATCATCATTGACTTTGTTGTCTCTAAACATTTCACAATTTTGAAGTCTTGGAAGCAAATCTTTTTGCCTTATTTATCTTCTCACATTCTCTTCAAGTCAGGCTTTG
Organism: Vicia villosa; assembly: GCF_029867415.1. NCBI lineage: Eukaryota > Viridiplantae > Streptophyta > Magnoliopsida > Fabales > Fabaceae > Vicia > Vicia villosa. Next base: position 186,470 of record NW_026705656.1, on the reverse strand, counting down.
ACGCGGGGGGGGGGGGGGGGGGGGGGGGGCATTTATGCACTATTAAATTCTGCAGGAACATAATTTTCACTACTATAACTAGTTATAGCTTTTACATAACCAATTACAGGCCGATGCATCTATTTAATTTCCTCAAAAACGACATCTTGGCTGATCACTACCCTTTTATTTGCTTCATCATACAACTTGTTATCTCTGGTTGAGTGATACCCAACATGTATCATCAATTCTCCTTTAAGTTGGGTATCAAGATGATACTTGATTCTACAACCTATCTCCTTGCTAAATTTACCATTGTGTTGCTTCGCTTGCCCACACTCTTCATAAATTTCAGCTGGTATATTGATGAATGGAAACCTTATTTCCATTATATTCTTTTGCAATGCATTGAGATCTTAAAAGTTGAGATGCCCAAGACGTTAGTGCCCATATCCACTCTTCTCGACTAGCTGCTGTAGCAAAACACATATGCTCCATAACGTCCAACTTAGCAATAAAAGTTATATTGGCATCCATAAGAGCTTTAAGGATCAAAACCCTATTTGCATCCATAACGCATAATGCATTGTTTTCCATGTGAATCATGCAACCCTTCTCAAGAAATTGTCCAATACTTAGAAGGTTATATTTCATTATAAGAATATACAATACATATTTCATTAAGGAATGCCCACCATCTCTCTTCATGGTCAAAACATTGCCGGTTCCATTGACCGCTATAGTGGCGTCATCCACAAATTTCTGTTTATTCTTCATGGCGTGATTGAATTTAACAAACCAATCCTTTATCCTCGTCATATGCGTATAATAAAAGGAATCCAAATACAGTTCCTCGCTGCATTGGCCTCCTTCTCTCACAGTCACCATAATGTTTTCTTCTTCCTGTAACCGATTACCGCCTTTACATAACCAGTTACATGAGCAAGAGTGTGTTATCATCATCAAACTCTTGTCTTGCATCCTTGGCTTCATACGATTGAGGCTCCTTCTTTTTAGCATTGCAATCTCTTGCATAATGACCGAAAATTTCTTAATTAAAGTATTGTATCTTGCTCTTATCAAACTTTCCCTTTTCACCTCTAAAGTTGTCTTGACCACCCTTCTAGTTACAACTTCTTTAACCCTTTTGACAAGTCAAATTCTTTGAATCTTGAGACTTTCTTCCCCCAAAATTCTGAAAATTCCCTTTATTATTCATGGGTCATTTTCCTTTCAACTTCTTGTTCTTCTTATTGAACCGAGCTTGCGAAGTGATCTCCGCCTTTTCATTATCGATATTTCTCTCCCTTATCCTTTGCTCATGAGCCTCAAGGGATCTTTGAGCACCTCTTTGCTTATCGTCGCAAGATCCTTCGATTCCTCAATCACCACCACAATGTTGTTAAATCTTTCCAAACACAATGATTTGCTACAAAGTAGTGTTAGTGAAAACAAAATATATAGAGCAAAAGAAACTAAACAGGAATCTTGATCTATTTAAAAGACGAGGAATCCAAGATTCTCAGTTCCCAACAGATCTTGTGTAAATGTTACGATGATAATGATTTTATAAAAATATCAACAAGCTGATTTTTAATGTCAACATATTAAAAAATAACATCCCTTTTTTCAACATGATCTCTAAGAAAATGGTGTTGAATCTCAATGTGTTTAGTTCGTGAATGGAGTACTGGATTCTTAGTGAGGCTTATTGCGCTAGTGTTATCGCACTTAATTGGAATGTAGCCTATTAAGTCATAATCTAGAAATTGTTGCTTTAGCTGTAAGACTTGTGGACAACAACTATCATTAGCTACGTATTCAGCCTCGACGATAGAAAGAGCAACTTATGTTGCTTCTTACTGTTCCAAGAAACTAAGTAGCTTCCAAATAAATGATAGGTACCACTAGTGCTTTTCCAATCCAACTTGCATCGGGCAAAATTATAATCATAAAAGCCTAGTAAGCTACATGCATTAACTTTAGGATACCAAAGACCGTGCTGGGAGGTTACGTTAAGATACCTCAAAAAAATTTACAATCTTAAAATGGGATTCCTTAGGTGATGTTTGATATCTGGAACACATGCACACACTAAACATGATATTTGGCTTACTCGCTGTTAAAGAGAATAAGGATTCTATTATACCTCTATACCTTGTGATGTCGAAATCCACTCCATTCCCATCTTTGTTAATCAACACATTTGAAGCCTTGGGTGTTAAGAGTCTTCTTGAATCATTAATATCAAACTTCTTAAGAAGCTCTAAGCAGTATTTCGTTTGATTTATGAAAGTTCCTTCTCCGGCTTGCTTGATTTGCAATCCTAAGAAATATGTGTGCTCTTCCATGAGAGACATTTCATATTCACTGCATGACACTAGCAGACACCTTGCAAAGATATTCATCAATGCCGCCTAATATAATATCATCGATGTAAATTTTAACTAAAAGAATATGCAACTTCTTATGCAAAAACTTGTTTAATGCAAGAGTAATTTAGTGAAAAATATTTTAATGCAACTAAAACATTTCTTTGATATAGATGAAAAATAATTTTGATGCATATGAAAAATAATTGAATGACCATGATGCAATAAAAACAATTAAGGTAAATTATGTGCAACTACGCGAGATAGAGAATAAAGGAACAACCATACCAATTATGATGATCTAGAAATAAACTTTGTGCACAAGAAGAGTTAGTAAATTACAACACTAATACATCGAAAATAATACAATACAATAAAAAAAAATGATTTGATACATCTTACTTCACTTTTCATGAGAATACATTAATATCAAAAGGTACTCATGCACAAAATATCAATAGATACAACTAGGTATTCAATTTTAGTTGAGCCCTTTGAGGTTAGTTAAAGAACACTTAGGTATCCAAGTCATGGTACCATTTGGAACTTTAACATTCCTAACATGGAAATGAGGCCTAATGTCCATTATTTTTTTCCAGCAACAACGAGCATAATTCTTATAGTGTCCCATCGAGTTACTGGTGTAGAAACTTCATCATAATCAACCCATTCCTTTTGAGCACACCCTTTTACAACCAGCCTTGCCTTCTATTTACCAACTTGTCCATCATCCTTTAGATTTGCTTTGAAAATCCATTTAACCCCTATAGTTTTTGCTCGGTCAGGTAGAACCACAAGCTCCCAAGTTTTGGTTTTTTCGATAGCTTGTACTTCATGCTTCATGGCCTCCCTCCATCCATTTTCTTCTTTGGCAACTTCTATAAATTTTGAGGATCATGAGAAGAAAATAACATCATACTCGCTATTATTTCTTCATCTAAAAATTCTTCTCTAGTCTCATAGTCATGCATCCATGAGAGATCTTCTCGTGTTTCTTCAAAGAGGCGTTTCTGGATCATTTAAATTTCCAAAATATGGTTCATTGGAATTTTCAGAATCTAGTTCACCAGTTTCATGTTGTTATTTTGGTTGTTCTTTGTGGTCAACCTCCACCTCTTCTTCGTGTCCTACCTTAGTTGTCGTTCCCTCATCATTCGAACATAATATCTTGACTGATAACTATTTTATTAAAGATTGGATCAAATAGTTAACACACCTTTGATTACTCATTGATTCCATGCGGAATGCATTTGTGAATTTTATTATCAAGATTTATTATTTGTTGTTCAGGGATGTGTACATGAACAATGCAACCAAGTTTCCTGAAATGATTAACACTTGGGTTAACCCAACTCTAACACTTTTATGGCACCATGTCTCTTACAGCATGGTGAGACTTCTATTTAGAACATGTGGTGTCCATCTTGCAGTTAAGCCGATTTTTTTTGGCATTTTATACTTTGTAAGGAAACATCAGACCATATTCATTATGGTGCAATTTCTTCTTTCATATATTCCATTTTGTTGTGGAATGTAAGCAATAGTTAATTATCGTCTAATCACATGTTCCTCGCAAAATTGGTTGAAGGTGTTTGAGGTGAATTCTCCTCCCTTATTTGTCCTTAAACAACATATATACTTTCCTACTTTTTTCTACACAACTTTTGAACCTTTTAAACTTGTTAAAAGTTTCACTTTTCTCTGTAAGAAAGTATATCTAAGTATTGCAAGACAAATTATCGATAAGAACTAAGAGGTATCTTTTACCATTATGAGATTTAAGGGACATAAGACCACATAAATCTGCATGAACTAGTTGGAGTTATTTTCCAATGTTACAAACTTCACACACCCCATCTACACCTTTGAGTTATGGTATCCCTTTGACCATTCCTTTATAGTAAATGGTGTCAATAGCTTTATTGTTTAAATGCCCATAGAACTTGTTCCAGAGGTTTACAACTTCCCCTTCTTTTACCTTCATGCAAACACTATGAACAATCAATTTACATTCATTCTAGTGTTCACAATTAGGCCTCACCGAGGGTGGTAAATTTTGCACACCCCTCCTTTAATCCGAATGTCTACTCCCTTCTCTTGTAGTTGTCCAATGCTTAAAAGGTTGCTGGATAATTATGGAACAATGAAAAAAATTGTATGTCAATTGATTTATGCCCTCAACTTCAAATATGATATTTCCATTTCCCATCACAGCCAACTTTGAGTTATTTCCCAATTTTATAGTGTGTCTGAAGCTCTTATTTATTTCACAAAACCAACTTTTGTTACCTGTAATGTGGTTTGAAAAACCAGAAAAAGAAACCAAGCTCCCTTGTCTCCATCCCCTTTAATTTCTGCTTGTGTCATCAGAAGTAACTCTTCACTATCAACAAAATTAACATAAATTGCTTCCCTTTTCAGACTTGGACACTCGTATTGGAATTGTCCCAACTTATGACACTTGAAACTTTCAATATAGTCTTGTCGTAACCTGACCTGGTTCTTCCTCTCGCTCTTGAGTTATTATCGCCTCCTTTAGGATAGTTAGTGCTTCCTATACCATGCCCAGAGTAAGTGTCATGCTCTACCTTTAGAACTTTCTCTTCGCTTTTCTTGTGGCGCACCTTTTGCTTGTGAACTAGTAACAAGCTTTGCAGCTCATCAATCGTGAGTTGGTTGATATCCTTAGATACTTCAATCAAACACACAACAAAGTTAAAATTCCCTGTTAATGATCGAAGTATCTTTTTGATGATTTTACAATCTATAACATCTTCTCCATAATTTCTCATATCATTGGCGGTTACCAATACTCTTTCGAAGTAATCAGTGGTCGATTCTCCCACCTTCATCTCCAGCATTTTGAAAGTCTTTCAAAGCACATTTAACTCTAGGATTCCCTTGGTAGTTGATTTTCATTGACTCCCACAATTGCTTTGCCATCTTCTTTTGCGTGATGGTCTTCAAAATGGACTTGTCAATGGCCAGTAACAAATAGGTTTTTGCTTTCATGTTTTGAGTTTTGCTTCTTCCATTTCATTTTGTCAAGTTATTGTCAACACTTCATTCTTTTCATGTGCTTGGTAACCATCTTGGATTACACATCAATATTCTTTCAAACACAACAAGTTCTCCATGACCAATACTTCAATGATCATAATCCCGATTTAATTTGAGAACACATGGGGCAGTGAAATGTTCTAATTCAGCTTCCATTTCTCACCTTATTGTTTTCACGCCTCAAACTTCTCAATATTCAATCACTCAATCAAGCCTCCTTGCGAGAGCACTAATACCAAATGTTAAAATCACTCTATATTATTGAATACTGGAACATGGCTTAAATGGACTACAAAACAAAAACTAAAAGAGAAAAATTAACTGCAGAAAAAAACTGGAATAGAAAGTAGAGAAAAACTAAAACAAACCCCAACTAATCCACTAAGAAAAAACGTACTCTTGAAACTAACTCTTACTGACCCGCTAAAAAAGAACACGCTTAACACATCCTAAAAACACTAGATTGAATTAAAAAACTAACATAAATTCGAAATTGTAACTAGTACACTAACATATCAAATCCAACACTTCCACCATTTCAAGCATCATAGAATGATTCAAATTAGATTTGTGACATTGGTGTCACCGCCTTTCTCATATCCACTTCCGATAAAAAAAAGTTCATTCAATAGCGATCACATTGATCACTTCAGCGAAAATAGCAACCGATTTGAATGTACTTGGATTGTGTTTCATTATATATAAATAAGGGGTTTGTCACAAAGTATAACTATACATTTCTCCATTAACATAACATCTATATGCATGCAGTTTCCCTTGCTTTATATTGAAATGTACCCCCTCCATTTCTTTTTAAGTGTCGTTTTAGAAGAAATTTTTTGTTTCTATTTAAATGTCGTTTTATAGTTTAATGTTATAATTTGTCAATTATATTCTTACTTTCTCAATAACTCCACTTCACATTTTCTATAAAATTAATTATTTTCTCAATTAGTTATTGAGAAAAGAGATAATGTAAGATTGAATTTATTTGGAAAGAGAAAATAAATGAAGGTATAAAAAGAAAAATAACTCTAACCATTCATTATCTTAGTTGAAGAGTTTTTTTTTTTTTCTAAAACGACACTTAAAAAGAAACGGATAAAGTATTTACACTGCATCCCTTTCACTTGAAAAAAAAAACGAACAAGAAAAAAATAGAGATCAAAACAACATTTTTAAAGATCACATGATTCACATCTAATAACCTGAATGCTACATCAACGGCCCAATTCAAACAAAAAATAGATGTAGTATTTTATTATGTCATAAAGTAAAAAAGAAATTTCTATTCTAGATTCACCTTGGTATACACGAAAATCTAGAGAGCATCATTTCCATAATTGGCTGCTTTGGGTTTCTCATTGCGTTTTGGCATCTGGAATTTGGTTCTGTTTATACAATGTTTTATGTTTTTTATATTTTCCAGAAAAAACCTTCACAATGTGTTTGCTTGATTAGGGTGTGCGACTGTCCAGTATTAATAACCGCTGTCTTCGGAACATATTCAAAGTTAGACGGCATCGGGAACCAAGCTAACTGCTCATGCACTGCTTCTATTTTATATAAATCTTGTACTATCGCTAACTAAATAAATGGATCATTTTTGTAAAAATGAAGAAAAAGAAATCATGGATTAAATAATTAAGTACTCCATATAAGCATAAGCATAAGCATGACAATAAAACTTATATCCGCGGCTATCCATCCGAACATGCCTTGAAACTTATATCCGCGACTATCCATCCGAACCTGTCCCGAAATTGACGGGAAAAAACTTGTTTTGACTGGGTTTGAGTTCATATTTAGGTTTTCCCCGATTATAAAATATGAAGATGGGTCGGTAATGAGGACACTAATATCCATCTTAATCCGCACCGATTATTTCATTATGTACATTATTATTTATATTTAATAATTTATATTATTAAATATGTGGGTGATGTTTTGATAATTTGATTTGTATTTATAAAATATTTGTATTTAATATTTAAAAAAATTTGATTTTTGAAAGTAAATATTTTTATTAGAAAAATTGATTTTACTAAATGGATGGTGGTGGAGCGGAGATACTCGAATCCAATCCAAATCCGTTTGGGGCGAGTTTTGGTTTTAATTTTTTATTCTCGTTTGAGTTTGGGGTGGAGAATAAAAATTGATTGAATATTTGGGTTTGAATTTGGGGAAGATAAAAATCGTCTTCGATCCGTCCCGTTACCATGGCTAAATCTTTAATGAGATGCGTAATAACGTTCAAAGATTACTCTTTGACCTTTAGACTCGCTTCAGGTTTTGTAAAGAAAAATTAATTTGTATATATTAGCATATTAATTTTGGAATCTATTACTCTGGAATTTTGTTTAATGAGCGGTTTGTTATTGACCGTTAGGAGTTAGTTTGCAATTAATTTTCTAATTCTCTTATATATTTAATGCAATATAGTTGTAAATTTTAAGCTTTAAATGAATGAACAAGATAAATTTGAGATGGACATCATTAACATAGTATCAATCTTTGTTGATTCTATCTTCCAATAACTAATCTTTCTTCCTCGCCTTCTTTTGCATTGCTATCTACACTCCTTCTATTCAAGTTTCCATTAGTGGAAGATATTGATGAATGGTCTCATGAGTCAAAGAATCAGTCTTCATCATAGGCTATAAATTCACAATTTCGTAGCTGCAAGATAACAACTATTTTTTCTAGAATCAAAAAGTCAAGGTGTGATCTTGACACACAAACTCTTTGGTTATGTTGTCAATCCAAAAGTCCCTCATATGTTTAAACATATTAAGATTGTCTTAGCAACATCATTTCAGAGGAGTATGAGACCTAGATCGTCCAAGACATGACTTAGTTTACGTGGTTTCTCTCAATAATCTCGTAAACGTTACTACTGCTTCTTCTCATGTGCAAATGATCTTATAAAGCATGAGATAAAGTCCACAAACACTTCAATGCAATCATGAAAGCTCATGTGTGTTAATTACGCACATAATTCAAAACAAGTAAGTTGAATCCTTGTGTTTTGAGCTTGTTCTTTGAATCAAAGTCATTGACGATTCCTTGTTATCGACATATGAATTAATCAGGGAATAAAGTTCCCATAATGTGGGACGTTGAGGCTCTAATGTAAGTTCAAGAAGCTCAATTTGATAAGTTTAGGAAAGAGCTTTTTGTTTCTAATGTTTCATCAAATCTAGATCAACACAAGTCCAACTCCACTCGTGGTGGATGAAGATTTCATGGTTGATGAAGAAACTATTGAGTCAGAGGTCGTGATCGCTCAAGAGGAAGCATTTCAGGCTCAAGACCAACTTTTCAACTATATGGTTGTTAGTGCACAAGGTTTAAGAAAGAAAGCAAAAGGAATAATATTACTACTCTGCAATGACTGCTACAAAAGTGTAAGAAAAAATGATTAGGTTTTAAATGACAACTACTACTAGTCTATTTATACACTAAAAAACTAGGGTCACATATACAACATATTAAAATACTAAATTACCTTTAAATACCATCCCTTAATTTAGGATTTCCTATACAAAACTAACAACACCAATTTCATCCCTTAAGCGAAGAAATTGATCCGTCTTGATTGCCTTCGTCAGAACATTTACCAACTACTTTTGGGTGCTACAATGCATAACTTCTATTACTCCATACTGCTTTCTCAGGGACTGAAGCTTCGCCTTCTTCACTGATGCGTCATCACCGTAACATCTGACCAGTGTGTCCCACGCCTCCTTCGCCGTCGTCGAATCAACGATTTTCTCAAACACGTTCGCTGCGCATCACTTGCATCTTCTGGAAGTGGAACTGAGACATAACCATCTTCGACGAGATCAAGAACATCTTGAACGCCAAACAATATACGCACACTACAACACGTTGGGGCTTTAAAAGCGGTTTTTATGGGCTTTAAAAGCGCTTAAAAGCGCTGTGAAAGCCAGCGCTGGCGTAGGTAACAAAAGCGCTTCAGAAAGCGCTCTGGTAGGCCCCCCCTATAAGAGCGCTTTTCTGGAAAAAGCACTCTGGTAGGCCCCCCTATAAGAGCGCTTTTCTGGAAAAAGCGCTCTGGTAGGCCCCCTATAAGAGCGCTTTCTTGGAAAAAGCGCTCTGGTAGCCCCCCTATAAGAGCGCTTTTCCAAAAGCGCTTTCGTATGTTGCGTTTTTTTTTTTACTTTTTATGCTTTTTTATTAATCTTTGGCAGCGCTTTTACTAAGAAGCGCTTTTGTAGGTGGACCTTTAAGAGCGCTTTTTAAAAGCGCTGTCGTTGCTAAATGAGGTATTTTAATGTGCAGCCTGTAATTTAATCCTCCCAGTCGACCTGTAATATTTTCGACCTGTAATATGTTTTCAACCTGTAATATTTTCGACCTGTAATATTTTCGACCTGTAATATATTTTCGACGATATAATTTCAGCCATCAGTAAGACAATATATATACTAATATAATACCATTATAATATCCAAAATTATATATATACATCATTACAACATCAATAATATTATAGTTCAAATCGACACAAATCCTACATGAAAAATTGCTTAATATAAAAGTGACACAAATCCTCTTTGATTTATTCCAACTTAAGTCTCGGGTACCCAGCAGCACGGAATTCGTCAAGGTACTACAAAACAAAAACATAATATGAATGATATATTTAGTTAAATGTAATAAATTATATGAAATTATCTTAAGTTATAAATTCATACCGTGAGCGGAATCTCTAATTGATTCGCCTGAAGGATTTCTTTCATAAACCTCAAAACAAAGTATCCGCAATCTGAACTGTTTCGCTGTTGCGGACACTACATAGAAAAACAAATAAGATTTTATAGTTGTCTTGTTTTATCAAGTAGCATAAATATTATAAGCAAAATTGTGAAAAATAATGTACCTGCACTTTGATCCAAGTAATGTTGTTTGATTTAGTCCGGGATACCTGTGCGTCCCGTTGACTTCGGAACACTTGTATTGATCTAATTAACAAATATATAAAAGCATATGTTTAGATCAATCCCACAAATAAGTAAATATATAAATATACACGAATATTTAGAACGATCCCACTTACAAATCAACGATTTCTTTCATAGCCGGATAATTGGTCCAGTCACCATTTACCGAATTCAGATAATACACGACTTCTCTTATAGGGTTGATAGCAAGCAACAACCAGTGTGCTCTATAAATTAAAACAATAGGTTATATGAAAATTTTGCTATACACAAAAGAAACAGAGATTAGATGAACCAAGAATGAGAAACTAACCCTACTGGTCGGGTATTATACGCCCAAAGATGCAGACTTTCTGAATTGCCGGTGGACATGAATCTATCGACTAAGAGCTGTCTAACTGATTCCGGTTCCGAAGCAATTGCCATTCCGCTGCAATGGGAGGAAGACACGAAACGGAATCTGTTAGACAATACAGTCCCGCGCAACACTCTGTCATACAACAACCTTAAATAAAAACATAATAAACATTAGATTATTTTCATTGAAATGTGTAAATAAATTATATTGTGGGACTAATTAAATAATATATCGGATGAGTGAATATTACCGGATGTATGAGTGCATATTACCGACGCCTAGTTGTTCATGCGTAAAAATCTCTTCCAAGTCATCAATTGCAATATGTGACTTGAATTCAATACCGAAGACACTTTCATCCATATTGATTTCACGTAAAGCACCATCCTTCAAATCGGACATATCAACCATTGTTGCGAGCGTCGTCCGGTATCGAGGCACAAAAGCACCGCCTTTTTTTGCCGCTATCTTCGGAGGACCAGTGGGTGGTACCTACGAACTTGCTGCGTCACTTGTTGTGACTCCCGAGCGGATGCCTAAAAATCATATAAGTTAGGTAAAATATAAAATCATGCAGATTTAGATTCAAATTATATATTAACACTTTAAATGTACCTCTTTTAGTGATGCAACCGACTCCTCCTCCTGTAAAATCCCTTTACCCTTAATTGCGGGTTTTATAAGAGCAGTCTAAAATTAAAATGTAAAAAATAATTAATAAACGGTTTAGAATTGACATTCAAAAACTAAATGATTCATAATCGTTTTCAATATACCTCATCACTAATGGTAATGAGCTCCGAGGGCCATGCAACAAATGATCCTATTGCATCTCGCAGCAATGTCGTCTCTGAGACCATGTCAGGTACCGGTAGCATCGCATCATGATCTAATACAACATCCACCGATACTTTCAGGTGTCCATCCGGGAGCGGTCTATGGTGAAGTAAATCTCCCAAAATGTTGTGCACTTTTCCCTTGCCAACTAGTCGATAATTCGGTGACGATAAGTATAGTTGGCAAGATGAAATGCCCTAAACCAATAGTAAATATAAAGTCATTATCATTAATAAAATAGAACAATTTGTAAGGAAAAAAATTTATAATTACCTCGGGAAATTTCCTTTGACAGTTGATACTAGCCTTATCACTAGTTTCTTTCACCGATGAAGTGTTGCACTTTTCTCTCATATACATATCTTTATCTCTTTGCAATTCAGAGACTTGTGCTTGCAATTTTTGCAACTTTTGCAACACTTCTTCATTGGTAAGATTTGATCTTCTCCTAGGCCTCTTGTAAAAAGAGGTTGGAGTCACACCATGACCCTTACCCCTCACCCGACCGGGATACTCAGGAGCATCTAGTGCTCTACTAAGTACGCTCCCCTCACCGGTGGATACCGATTGCGACAAGGTCTCTTGTAATTCATTTACATTTCAATAATTATTAGTGGAGATAAAAAATCATTTATATATTAAAAAACATTTGATTTAATTAAAGACACAGTATTATACTTACACATTCAGTATAAACTCTCTGAACATCGGGATCGACAGCTTGATTCTTGCCCACACGAGCTTCCTTCCACAACACATGTACAGGAAGTGAAGTTTCCTAACTTTTAGTCTCCTCTAACTATGCATTGACACAAATGATAAAATCCTCAAATAAAACATGCACATTTAGACAATTAATTAAAACGTATTTCTATTTACTTACAATTTTATCCTCTAAGCGTGCATATCCCAAACGCCTTTTTTTGTATGGATACGCGGGTTTGGATGCTCTCGCACTATTCGTGGCACTCCTTTTCCGAAAATCTTTATCTCTTTGCTTTACAAACTCAGCCCAATCTTTTTCCTCAATGAAGATCTCATACTTTTTTGGCCGTCCCGGTGCCTCTTCAAGAAAGTTTCCATCTTTATCCTTAAGATAGGTGTTTGTCAAAAAAGCTTTCCACCCTCTATATCTTTTGCCGGCCAAACTAAGTATGTAGCGTCTACGATCATCTGGTATCTCAAAAGTCCTCTGCAAAAAAACATACGCATAGTGTGTTAGTATAAGTAATTTAAACAATTTATCGTCAAGATAATAACAACAATTAACTATATATGATATATACCTGAAGCTCGTCCCAAATCGCTTTTTTTTTTCGCATCCAACTCTTCGCTTTTCAGATTCCATTTAGCTACGGAGACCGGAATATGCATACGAACAAGTGTACCAATATAGCTTGTCAACTTTGCAGAATTAGGACCAATTGCTTGGTTTTCAGAATTCCAATCCAAATGGTATACTAATCCTTGGTCTCTATGTCGAATGATTCCCTTCATAATGGTGATGCCTCGTGCAACTTCTTTTGCTTCAGTATCAGATGGAGCATTTGTATCTGGAGCATCTCTTTCTTGAGCATCTCTTTCTTGTGAGTTTTCTTGTGAGTTTTCAGGTGGAGCATCTCTATCCGGAGCCATTGAACCTGTATCAAACAAACTAAAGCACATTAGTACACTATTAATAAGCTAACAATCTATACAAGTCAAATGGAAGTCAAACCATGCATGTACAAGTAAATCGGAAACGAAATCGGTACAAATCAAAATAAGCGTCAAAAACGAAAGTTGTCGGAATTGAACGAAATTTACATGACTATGGTAAAACGTCCCCACGGACTCAAAAATAAAGTCGGTTTTCCGAAATTCAGACCCTAAGCCCGACTTTTGATTACGGGCAGAAGCAAAACCGATAAAAAAACAGTCCCGAAATGTAAAGATAAGTGCATGAGCAGCTCCGGAATCGTCAAAATAGTTTAGTTACATGTAAAGAAGTCAACAAACGGATACATGGTTCAAAAGTTATGTACAAAACGAGAATATGCACCAAAATTGAATAAGTACTATACTATTGAATAAAACAATCGGTACAAATTGAATAAAGCAAATTAGTCGGAATATGTATACTATTACCTTTATCACTAACGTCTCTTTCTTTTCTTGGTAGGATTGTGTTCTACGCGTCTCTTAACAACGCGGACGGTTGGATTGATCCAAATACCCTCATTATGATCATTTCAAGTACAAGATTCATTCTCATTTTGATCGTTTCTTGTACAAGATTCAATGCCAACACCAATATCACCTTGATCTGCAATGTTTTCATCAACTATTTTGTTAGATAAAAGCACTATAGACCATTTCGTACTTGTCGAATCATTGACATAGAACACTTGTTTAGCTTGAGAGGCTAGAATGAAAGGCTCATCTTTGTACCCTACCCTATTGAGATCCACTTGCAAAAATCCTGACTTATCCATTCGTATGCCACTATTATTTTCAACCCACTTGCAACCAAATACAGGAATCTGAAACTTCGCGTAATCAAACACCAAAATGCGCTCGATAACCCCAAAATATGACAAATTTGCAAATTTCGGATTTAAGTCATTCGCACTTGATATGTGCATTGCTTCAGCTACCAAGGTAACACCATTATTTTGCATAGTACTTTTATCATCCTGTTCTTTGGTATAAAATGTGTATCCATTAATTGCGTATGCGCTATAAGAAAGCACAATTACACTTGGACCATAGGCTAAACATCTCAACCTTTCTGTTACTGAAGCAGGATCTGAACGATACTTTGAATAAATATGATCCCTAAACCACGGTATGAAACTTCGATTGTGCTCTCATACTATCTAGTTCTCATTTCTATTTGGATTTAAATCTCGGAGAACAACCTTGTGCATTTCAACATACGACTCAACCTCAATCTCATTGTGCAGAACATACAAGTGCGCTTGATCCCGTTCGACCATTGATATTGTCACAACTTTATTTCCAATTAGCCTTTTTCCTTCTTTTTTTTTCGACAATATGAGATTTGGGGAGTCCAATTGATTGAACATTTGACAGATATTCAGTACAAAACTCAACCGCTTCTTCAACAATGTATCGTTCGGCAGTACAACCCTCCGGTCGACTTCTGTTTTTCACGTACCCTTTTAATATTTTCATATAACGTTCAGCAGGGTACATCCATCTCATATAAGCTGGTCCGCATAATTGTGTCTCTTTCACAAGATGAACGACTAGATGAACCATTATGTCAAAAAAACGAGGGAGGAAAATACATTTCAAGATCACATAAAGTAACAACTATCTCTTTTTGCAATGTTGGTAAGATCGCGGGATCGACCACCTTACTGCAAATTGACCTGAAGAAGAAACACAACTTAGTTATTGCGCTTCTTACTTTTTCTGGCAGAATAGAACGTATACCTATTGGTAAAAAGTGTTCCATTATAACATGGCAATCATGCGTCTTCAAACTCTTTAACTTGAGGTCTTTCATGGACACAAGTCTTCTAATATCTGAAGAGTAGCCTTCTGGAACTTTAACTTCACTGAGGAACTTACACAATGTTTTCTTCTCCTTTCTAGATAGAGTGTAAACAGCAGGTGGCAAATATGTTCGTTTTCCTTTCGTCACGGGTCCCAATTCAGTTCTCATTCCCATGTTTACCATGTCCTTCCTTATGTTAAGGCCATCCTTAGACTTTCCTTGTATATTGAGTAACGTACCTATGACGCTGTCAAATACATTTTTTTCAATATGCATAACATCCAGGAAATGTCTTACGTACAACGACTTCCAATATGGAAGTTCAAAAAAAAATTGACTTCTTCTTCCACCCACCCTTGACAAGTGAATGTGCAAAAGGCTTGCCAAACTGAGTGCTCACATCTTTCACCTTTTCAAAAATTTGATCACCTGACAAAAAAGACGGGGCTGTACGATGTTCGGCCTTTCCATTGAATGCTTTTCTCCACCCACGGTAGTGATGATTAGAATTTAAGAATCTACGATGGGCGAGAAAGACATTCTTCTGACAAAGCTCCAATCGTGTCGTATCGGTTTCATCTTCACAAACAGGACACGCCTTTTGACCTTTATTGCTGTACTCGGATAGATTTCCGTATGCTGGAAAATCATTAATTGTTCCAAACAACATCGCCCTCAAGTTGAAACTTTCCTTCCTATACCCATCGTAAACCTCCACACCGTTCTCCCACAAAAACTTTAAATCTTCGATTAACGGTGCCAAGTATACGTCTATGTCATTCCCTGGTTGTTTAGGCCCAGAAATTAGCATAGATAACATCGTGTACTTACGCTTCATACATAGCCACGGAGGTAGGTTATAAATCATAAGAATCACAGGCCATGTGCTATGCGAGATACTTTGAATACCATGCGGGTTCATTCCATCAGTAGACAATGACAACCGAAGGTTTCTTGCTTCTTTTCCAAATTCAGGATAATCAGTATCAACTTTCATCCATTGTGGTGAGTCTGTCGGATGTCGCAACTTTCCATCAATAATTCTTTCATCTGCATGCCAAGTCAAGTGTCTTGAATCGGTCTCACTACGATACATGCGTCTAAATCTCGGAATTATAGGAAAATACCATAAGACTTTAGCAGGAGACAACTTTTTCTTATATCGAGGGGCACCACATTTAGGACACTCATTCAACACTGCATACTCGTTTCGAAACAAAACGCAATCGTTTGGACATGCATGTATCTTATCTGATCGGTCACCATTTCTACTTAATTTCGTCATAAATTCGGCATAAGATCGTCATACTTGGTAACACTTTGTGGTTGTTTTCAAGAGTTTTTCGTTGATTCCTTTAATATTAGTTAATTGATTGCATTATGTTTTTGTGCCCTTTATCATGTCTTTTTAGATGCTTTTGATCTCTCTACTCGGTGGTTGTAGGTTAATTCTGGATCAGATGGAAATTGCACAAGTGTTGGTGTAAAAGAAGCTGAAAATCGTGACAGGCGTGTAGTATTTTGATCATAACTGGAGCTTCGTAACTCGGAATGACGCGGTTCCGGTGGCAAAATTTCGCTAACGAAAAGGGCTACAACTTTGATGTTGAAGTCAAAGCCAAAAGAGGCAGGGCCGGACACGGTCAGACCGTGTCAAGTGACACGGCCGTGTCCGACCTACTGAAGAATTCTCCCCAAAAGTGGCAGAAGCTGACACGGTCAGCCCGTGTCAAGTGACACGGCCGTGTCAGCCTGTGCGGACAGAATTTCTGATTTTCTATGTTTTTACAATTTTAAAGTTCCGGGGGCAATTTGGGTATTCCGGCTGAGATCTGAAAACCTAGAGGGATTAAAAGAGGATTGAAAGACAAGGAGAAGAGACTTTTGATCGTACGAAAGAATTCCAGAAGAGAGCAAGATAGCGTTATCAAGGTTGTGGAAGACGAAGAGATTCAACGGTGGAAACCATTGAAGATCAGAGTTGCAACTTTGACAAGTCGTTGCAACTTTGACATTGAGAAAGGGACTCTGACAGTGAAAGCCTTTAATGAAGAATTAACCTTAAAGATGCTAGAAGTCAAGAAACAAAGTGAAGGTGTACATGATCAAGCTTCTGTTGGTATGATCGAAAGTGAGGGAGAATACAAAAGCCCTAAACATCTCCAAGAAAAAGTTTCAAGCATAGCTTCTCAGGTGGAACTAGCTCATGTTTCTATCAAAAGTCCTAAGGTCGCTATAGAAATTAAGAAGAAAAAGAAAGAAGCAAATCAAAGTGAGAAGATGAAAGTGGATAGTAAATTGAAGAGAAAAGCAACCAGGTTTGGAGAAGTGACAAGCAACCAGATTTGGAGGAGGAAGTACCCTCCTTAATAAAGGGTAATGGACCGTCGAGCCATGCGACGTTAAACGAAGCGCTTCGTGGGAGGCAACCCACGGTTTTAATAATGTGGTTTACTTTTTGTTTTGTTTTTTCAGAAAATAAAGAAAAGTGGGTCTCTCTGGTGAAAGCTAGGAAGCGGAAGCTGGAGTCGCAGTACCCTCTGTGAGTTCACCCTTGCTATCTCGAATTGAAACATTGAGGTCAATGTTTCGTTCAAGTGTGGGGGGGTTTTATTGCGTTCTGTTTTTTTTTTTTTTTTGAGTAGTTGTTTTTCCTAGTATTTCTATGCTATTATGTTTACCAAGTGTTACAGATTGATGAGATTTACCGGATGGTTGATGGAATGGTAGTAAAAGGATGAAAGATCCAACCCAAACTTGCATCCCAGGCATCCCTGGAAGTTGATTCAACCAAAAATAATTGTTGGACGCAACTTGATGACACCGGACCGAGATTTAAAGTTGGTACACACGAATCGAAAAAGGAGCAACATCACACGATAAGTACTATGGATCCTGTAAGCTATGCCCAACATGGTGAGAACACAAAAAAGCCAAAAATATATCATCATAAGAGAGTAGTCAGGTATGACTTTATCACTTTGAATTTGCGTACATTCTGCTCATATAACACTACATGATCACACACACTGAGGCACGTTGTTTCTGTTTCCCTCTGAGCCTTTCTAGCCTTCCCATGTTTATTTTTATCCATTGTAAACCCATTTGAGCCTGTATCCCTTGTTTGTGTTAACCACATATATTAACTCACGGCCAAAAAGAAAAAAAAAACTAATTTCTTACCCTGCTCGGCATAAGTGTTGTAATGTTGTGTTATATCAGTGCAAAAATTGTAAGTTTGGGGTAGTACACCTAAAGAATGGCGAGTGCGAAAAAATGAATGAAAAAAAAAGAGAAAAGAAAAATGTTGAGACATCAAAGTTCCTTAAGAAAAGGAAGAATTCGAAGAAGCACTCGCCTAAAGAAAAAGACTCATTGATTTATCACACACTCAAAGCAAAAAAAAAAAAGAAAAGAAAAGGAATAGAAATAAGGGTGTGGTTAAATCCTATGATGCTTTAAGAAGCACGAAAACAAGAAAAACAACATGAATGCTGAGCCTATAACCCTTGTGTATCCTTTTCCTTATTTATCTCATCGCACCTAAGCCCCGCTACATCCCAAAGACCTCAAAAAGTGTGTGTAGAGTGTTTGTGTATGAAAGTAGAGTTTACTCAAATTTAAAAGTTGGTATTGCATATCATGACTTGTGAGTGAAGTTCATTTTAACCCCGAGAGAATTGGTGAGAAATGTGAAAAAGCTTGCAGGTGAAGGAGTACTTTGACGTGGAAGTGAAGCGGAAAACCCGGTTCGCGAAACTGAAAAAATTGATCGGAAAGGTATAATTGAGTTGCGAAAAGCATTGGTTGTAATGTGGTAGCGTGAATTCAGGGGTGACCTTTGTTTTGTTCTCTCATGCATCACTTGAGGACAAGCAATGAGATAAGTTTGGGGTTGTGATCGGTCACCATTTCTACTTAATTTCGTCATAAATTCGGCATAAGATCGTCATACTTGGTAACACTTTGTGGTTGTTTTCAAGATTTTTTCGTTGATTCCTTTAATATTAGTTAATTGATTGCATTATGTTTTTGTGCCCTTTATCATGTCTTTTTAGATGCTTTTGATCTCTCTACTCGGTGGTTGTAGGTTAATTCTGGATCAGATGGAAATTGCACAAGTGTTGGTGTAAAAGAAGCTGAAAATCGTGACAGGCGTGTAGTATTTTGATCATAACTGGAGCTTCGTAACTCGGAATGACGCGGTTCCGGTGGCAAAATTTCGCTAACGAAAAGGGCTACAACTTTGATGTTGAAGTCAAAGCCAAAAGAGGCAGGGCCGGACACGGTCAGACCGTGTCAAGTGACACGGCCGTGTCCGACCTACTGAAGAATTCTCCCCAAAAGTGGCAGAAGCTGACACGGTCAGCCCGTGTCAAGTGACACGGCCGTGTCAGCCTGTGCGGACAGAATTTCTGATTTTCTATGTTTTTACAATTTTAAAGTTCCGGGGGCAATTTGGGTATTCCGGCTGAGATCTGAAAACCTAGAGGGATTAAAAGAGGATTGAAAGACAAGGAGAAGAGACTTTTGATCGTACGAAAGAATTCCAGAAGAGAGCAAGATAGCGTTATCAAGGTTGTGGAAGACGAAGAGATTCAACGGTGGAAACCATTGAAGATCAGAGTTCTCCTAATCTTTTGTAAATGTCTAAACTTTCTGATTTTGGTTTCTTGAATATTATGAGAGGCTAAACCCCCCAATGTCAGGGGGGTGTCCCTGATTTGCATTGTAATGACTCTGAATATCGTTGTTCTTTAATCAAGCTTTCATATTTTGCAATTTAATTGTTTAATGTTTTTATTGCTTTCTTTGTCGGCAAAACAAGATTGATCCACGGTTAATAATCTGTAGGACTACGGTTGTTAAGGTTTTTAAACAATTAAATCTTATTGTTATCACCTAGGCCTAGGGATACCGTAAGGTTATTTGAAAAATTCTTGATTATTTACATCTTTGGTTCACAAACCTTTGTTTCTAAGGACTTAGGCATTAGGATTGCAAACCAAAAGGTTTTCACTAAGGACTTAGGAAAACACCCTTAAGAACAAATAGTTGCATCATATGAACTTGTTAAAGAGATCTTATTACAGAGTCATTAGAAGGCTGATCATACACCTACCTTGGCATTACTCTAAATTTATACACAAAAGCTATTTTACTTTCAGCTTATTTATTTGAATTTTATTATTCCAATATAAAAACCCCATATGCTCTTTTGTTTAATTGACTGTTTACAATAATTTATCTTTCCTACGCAATCCTCGTGATCGATACTTGGGGTAAAACCCATTATTACTACATCGGTGAAAATAGTACACTTGCTATTTTTCCGATCAAGTTTTTGGCGCCGTTGCCGGGGATTGCCAAAATATAAGTTATTATTCAGTCAATTAAAATTTTATTGCTCTGCAATTAAAATTTTATTTCTTTTGCAAAAAATTGATTTTTATTTACTTATTTATTTTTATTGTTTACTCCCAACTAATAACTGTCTAATCTTGTATGCGAGGTAAATCCTCAGCTGAACTTCTTTTTGACGCAGAACCCGAAAGATTATTGTGAGCACGACTCCGAGAAGTTAAGCGGAAAAGACTGGCATCGAAAGAAGAATCACCTGTAGTTTCAGAATCAGAAGACGAAGAAGTAATATCTATTCAGTCCGAGCAGTCAGATTCTGAGCCTGAAACTATGGCAGCTGATCCACCTCCTCCAGAGAGACTTTTGGGTGATTATGGAAGGGCCAATGCACCGCTTGGAAGAATGACCATAGTAAATCAACCGGTTAACGTGGCACACTTCCAACTACATCCTTCTACTATCCGTCAGCTAGAGAGCAGACCCTTTGCTGGAAGAATCAATGAAGATGCAAATAAGCATTTACAGAGATTCCTCACCACAACAACATCATTACAAATAGAAGGCCATTCTGAAGAAGCCAAGAGACTTGTGATGTTCCCATTTACTTTATCCGAAGATGCAGAAGAATGGTTTTACTCACTTCCAGCTGGAAGTATCACAACATGGCAACAGATGGAAACCGCCTTCTTGAATGAGTATTTCCCTGCTTCAGTCTTCATTCGAAAAAGATATGATATCGTGAATTTTAAGCAAAAAGAAGGGGAATCGCTGGGAGATGCATATAAAAGGTTCAAGAGGTGTTTGGTTGCTTGTCCTACTCATAACATGGACCCAACCGAACAAATGCAGACTTTTGTTAATGGTCTCCGACTTAAGACTAAACAGCTTATCGATACTGCCGCCGGTGGCTCAACAAATTTTTCAACAGCCACTGGTATCAAGAGAATCATAGAAGCTATTGCCGCTAATGAGCACATTGAGTTATATGACCGTGCAATGAGCCAACCGGAAGGAAAAATTGATTTAAAGCTTGCAGATCAGGTTGTTAAAATGGAAGATCAGATTGCGGCTGAGGTAGAAAGAAGACTAAAGAAGATGAATATTGGAGAACAGAAAGTAGCACAGGTTGAGCCAATCACATCAGTTATGTGTGAAATATGTGGTGGACCGCATTTTGCTATGCATTGTGTGGCAACGCAGGAACAGGTTGAACAGATTCATATGTTGAGGCAGAATAATCCATATGCCAACACATATAATCCGGGATGGAAAAATCATCCTAATTTCGCATGGAAAGACCAACAAGGAAATATTCAAAAGCAGGGACCTAACCAATATCAATCTCAAGCTCAGCCACATCAATACATACCTCCACAACAACCACCATACCAGCAACAATTCCAACACCATCCACAACAGTTCCAAACTCAAGGTCAACAACAATTTCAACAACAGGTACCGAAGAAAGAAGATTGGGAGATCGCTATTGAAAAAATGGCAGCTCAAAACTCTCAATTCCATGAAGAAACTAGGAGCAATCTAAGGAACACCAGCGCTTCAATCAAGAATCTGGAAATTCAAATGAGTCAGATAGCACAACATCTCACTCTACAGGCACAAGGTACCCTTCCGAGCTCAATTGTGAAAAATCCTAAAAACGAAGAGAAGATTAATGCTGTTACTACAAGGAGTAAGAAAGTGGCAGAACCGGAAAAAGAAAAGGAGGAAATAGATGATCCCTTGGTGATTGAGGTAGATTTGGAGATAAGAGAGAATGTGAAAGAGCCCGAAATTGTGATACCACCGGTTAAGCAACTTGAAGAGAAAAATAAGAAAGATGCTAAATCGGCAATCAAGCTTCCTTTTCCTTCTAGAGTGACAAAGAAGAATTCAACAGAAAAGGATTTTGAGAAGTTTGCAGCCTTGTTTAAAAAATTAGAGGTTAATCTACCTTTCTTTGAAGCACTTGAGCAAATGCCTTTGTACAAAAAGTTTATGAAGGAGGTTATCGGTAAAAAGAGGCCAATGGGGGGAGAACCAGAAATTGCAACAGAAAAGTGTAGTATAGTCTCTCCAGCAAGGAAGATCCCCATCAAGAAGAAAGACCCTGGAGCGGCGGCGATACCATGCACTATCAAGAATAGAATGTTTAAAAAGGTACTCATTGATTCGGGTTCTAGTGTGAGTTTAATGCCACTATCTATCTTTAAAAAGCTTGAATTGGGAAAGATAAGTGAAAGTGAGACAAAGTTGAAGTTCGCTGATCACACCATCAAGAAATCATATGGGATAGCTGAAGACGTACTAGTGGAGATTGGCAAGTTTGTATTCCCTGTTGACTTCCACATCATGGACATTCCTGAAGATGAAGAAACTCCTATCCTTCTTGGGAGACCATTTTTGTTGACAAGTCGTTGCAACTTTGACATTGAGAAAGGGACTCTGACAGTGAAAGCCTTTAATGAAGAATTAACCTTAAAGATGCTAGAAGTCAAGAAACAAAGTGAAGGTGTACATGATCAAGCTTCTGTTGGTATGATCGAAAGTGAGGGAGAATACAAAAGCCCTAAACATCTCCAAGAAAAAGTTTCAAGCATAGCTTCTCAGGTGGAACTAGCTCATGTTTCTATCAAAAGTCCTAAGGTCGCTATAGAAATTAAGAAGAAAAAGAAAGAAGCAAATCAAAGTGAGAAGATGAAAGTGGATAGTAAATTGAAGAGAAAAGCAACCAGGTTTGGAGAAGTGACAAGCAACCAGATTTGGAGGAGGAAGTACCCTCCTTAATAAAGGGTAATGGACCGTCGAGCCATGCGACGTTAAACGAAGCGCTTCGTGGGAGGCAACCCACGGTTTTAATAATGTGGTTTACTTTTTGTTTTGTTTTTTCAGAAAATAAAGAAAAGTGGGTCTCTCTGGTGAAAGCTAGGAAGCGGAAGCTGGAGTCGCAGTACCCTCTGTGAGTTCACCCTTGCTATCTCGAATTGAAACATTGAGGTCAATGTTTCGTTCAAGTGTGGGGGGGTTTTATTGCGTTCTGTTTTTTTTTTTTTTGAGTAGTTGTTTTTCCTAGTATTTCTATGCTATTATGTTTACCAAGTGTTACAGATTGATGAGATTTACCGGATGGTTGATGGAATGGTAGTAAAAGGATGAAAGATCCAACCCAAACTTGCATCCCAGGCATCCCTGGAAGTTGATTCAACCAAAAATAATTGTTGGACGCAACTTGATGACACCGGAACGAGATTTAAAGTTGGTACACACGAATCGAAAAAGGAGCAACATCACACGATAAGTACTATGGATCCTGTAAGCTATGCCCAACATGGTGAGAACACAAAAAAGCCAAAAATATATCATCATAAGAGAGTAGTCAGGTATGACTTTATCACTTTGAATTTGCGTACATTCTGCTCATATAACACTACATGATCACACACACTGAGGCACGTTGTTTCTGTTTCCCTCTGAGCCTTTCTAGCCTTCCCATGTTTATTTTTATCCATTGTAAACCCATTTGAGCCTGTATCCCTTGTTTGTGTTAACCACATATATTAACTCACGGCCAAAAAGAAAAAAAAAACTAATTTCTTACCCTGCTCGGCATAAGTGTTGTAATGTTGTGTTATATCAGTGCAAAAATTGTAAGTTTGGGGTAGTACACCTAAAGAATGGCGAGTGCGAAAAAATGAATGAAAAAAAAAGAGAAAAGAAAAATGTTGAGACATCAAAGTTCCTTAAGAAAAGGAAGAATTCGAAGAAGCACTCGCCTAAAGAAAAAGACTCATTGATTTATCACACACTCAAAGCAAAAAAAAAAAAGAAAAGAAAAGGAATAGAAATAAGGGTGTGGTTAAATCCTATGATGCTTTAAGAAGCACGAAAACAAGAAAAACAACATGAATGCTGAGCCTATAACCCTTGTGTATCCTTTTCCTTATTTATCTCATCGCACCTAAGCCCCGCTACATCCCAAAGACCTCAAAAAGTGTGTGTAGAGTGTTTGTGTATGAAAGTAGAGTTTACTCAAATTTAAAAGTTGGTATTGCATATCATGACTTGTGAGTGAAGTTCATTTTAACCCCGAGAGAATTGGTGAGAAATGTGAAAAAGCTTGCAGGTGAAGGAGTACTTTGACGTGGAAGTGAAGCGGAAAACCCGGTTCGCGAAACTGAAAAAATTGATCGGAAAGGTATAATTGAGTTGCGAAAAGCATTGGTTGTAATGTGGTAGCGTGAATTCAGGGGTGACCTTTGTTTTGTTCTCTCATGCATCACTTGAGGACAAGCAATGAGATAAGTTTGGGGTTGTGATCGGTCACCATTTCTACTTAATTTCGTCATAAATTCGGCATAAGATCGTCATACTTGGTAACACTTTGTGGTTGTTTTCAAGATTTTTTCGTTGATTCCTTTAATATTAGTTAATTGATTGCATTATGTTTTTGTGCCCTTTATCATGTCTTTTTAGATGCTTTTGATCTCTCTACTCGGTGGTTGTAGGTTAATTCTGGATCAGATGGAAATTGCACAAGTGTTGGTGTAAAAGAAGCTGAAAATCGTGACAGGCGTGTAGTATTTTGATCATAACTGGAGCTTCGTAACTCGGAATGACGCGGTTCCGGTGGCAAAATTTCGCTAACGAAAAGGGCTACAACTTTGATGTTGAAGTCAAAGCCAAAAGAGGCAGGGCCGGACACGGTCAGACCGTGTCAAGTGACACGGCCGTGTCCGACCTACTGAAGAATTCTCCCCAAAAGTGGCAGAAGCTGACACGGTCAGCCCGTGTCAAGTGACACGGCCGTGTCAGCCTGTGCGGACAGAATTTCTGATTTTCTATGTTTTTACAATTTTAAAGTTCCGGGGGCAATTTGGGTATTCCGGCTGAGATCTGAAAACCTAGAGGGATTAAAAGAGGATTGAAAGACAAGGAGAAGAGACTTTTGATCGTACGAAAGAATTCCAGAAGAGAGCAAGATAGCGTTATCAAGGTTGTGGAAGACGAAGAGATTCAACGGTGGAAACCATTGAAGATCAGAGTTCTCCTAATCTTTTGTAAATGTCTAAACTTTCTGATTTTGGTTTCTTGAATATTATGAGAGGCTAAACCCCCCAATGTCAGGGGGGTGTCCCTGATTTGCATTGTAATGACTCTGAATATCGTTGTTCTTTAATCAAGCTTTCATATTTTGCAATTTAATTGTTTAATGTTTTTATTGCTTTCTTTGTCGGCAAAACAAGATTGATCCACGGTTAATAATCTGTAGGACTACGGTTGTTAAGGTTTTTAAACAATTAAATCTTATTGTTATCACCTAGGCCTAGGGATACCGTAAGGTTATTTGAAAAATTCTTGATTATTTACATCTTTGGTTCACAAACCTTTGTTTCTAAGGACTTAGGCATTAGGATTGCAAACCAAAAGGTTTTCACTAAGGACTTAGGAAAACACCCTTAAGAACAAATAGTTGCATCATATGAACTTGTTAAAGAGATCTTATTACAGAGTCATTAGAAGGCTGATCATACACCTACCTTGGCATTACTCTAAATTTATACACAAAAGCTATTTTACTTTCAGCTTATTTATTTGAATTTTATTATTCCAATATAAAAACCCCATATGCTCTTTTGTTTAATTGACTGTTTACAATAATTTATCTTTCCTACGCAATCCTCGTGATCGATACTTGGGGTAAAACCCATTATTACTACATCGGTGAAAATAGTACACTTGCTATTTTTCCGATCATTATCATAGCTCATGCCAATAGAGGACAACATCTTTTTGGCTTCATACGTTCGATTGGGAAGAACATTATCCTTTGGTAGCATATCTTTCATAAGGGCTAATAACTCTGTGAAACTTTTATCCGACCATCCATTGTCCGCCTTTAAGTTGTACAACTTTAACACCACAGACAATCTTGTGAATTTTGAACAACCATCATACAACGGTTTCTCTGCATCGCTTACCAACCTCTCAAACATTTTGGGACAATCCGCAAGATCTTCTTCAAGCGCTTCTGCAATCTCTTCAACTCGATCGCAATCGTGTGTGTCTGTGCAATCGTCGTTTGAAGCATACTTCCTATTACAACTCGACTCAGCATTCCCGTTACTTTTCTCACCACGCATTGTCCAACATGTATAACTTCTATCAATTCCAAATCGTAGTAAATGGGATGCCAACTTATTCCCGTCAACCTTACCCCCATAACAGCAACCCAGGCAAGGACACGACATTCGAAGCGGGTCTTCGGAGTGCGCAACCGCAAACTCAACGAATTCCCATACCCCTTTCTCGTACTCTTTCAACAATCGGTTTGAATTCATCCATGTCTTATCCATGTCTTAATTAAGCTAAACAAATGCTTCTTGGTTTCTCTATCAGGTACTAAGGAATTCTGTCAAGATAATAAATAGCTATCATCATAATAGAATACCTAATCAGAATACCCGATTTCTTAAAGAAGACATTACCTTATTTCAAGGTAATATAAGTCCACAAACCAAAAAACTGGTTGAGAGACACTAAATTGATATTAAATAGAACCATAAACAATAAACTATAAGCAGAAAATAACAAACTATAAGCAAGAAGAAAGGGATAGTAACCTGAGTTAGACTTGATGTGGGAGATGGGTAGGTTTGAATCGGCGTTGTACAAGTAGAAACCAGAGACTTTAAAGTAACTGTAAAATTAAACACACACACGCGATGCAGTTAAATACAAATATCCATTGTACCAAACAAAACTCATGTAACTAATGCATGCTAACATAAACTACAAGATATTTAACCTTGACATATAAGGTTCATCCTTTCCAAGTTTAACCTTGACATATAAGGTTTAAGGAATTATCACTAGAAACAAGATATACATCTATACCTCTATCATTTTTATTCGCATTGTCTTCCTATCTTTCCTCATAATAATACCTTTTGAGGAACATGTAATTTATTTTTATGTACCCCACCTTGCCATAATTATAAGACATAATTTCTTTTCTAATTCGTGACTTGTCGGAATTCTCAAATTCGTAACACTTATGTAAATTCTTAGTTTGGCCTCTCTCTTATGACTCTATAACTATAGCTTCATACTAATTATGATTGACAATTAAACAACACTCCTTTCATCTAAAATCTTCATTAAATATTATATCTTCAACAGTTGACATTACTAGCTTTTCATTTAGATACTACGTTAAAATAATGCTTTAAGAACACTCCTTTAAGAGTGTTCTTTTTTACATTACCATCTTCTCATTCTAGATTAATAGATTTACTATTTGAATCTTTAGATGATGGACTAATGATGGTTTAAGCTTCTATTCAAATTTAATTTTAGAAAACTACTATTTTGCGAAGACAAGAGTTAATATTACACAACATATCAGTGTCAGCCTTAGAAGTTAGAACAAAATTATCCATACAATTAGTAGAAGTTATGAAATGAAGAAAAATATCCATACAATTATACAACATATCAGTGTCAGCCTTAGAATTTAGAACAAAAAACTACTTGGAAGACTAAATTCAAATATATAATTATAACACTGCAATTCATATGGAAGACCAACCCAGAAACATTGATTACAGTTATACAATTTAGAATCGATGAAAGAAACTCACAGGTAGTGTGTATCGGAAAGCAAAGAGTGAGCAACATGTTTCTATTTACAAACAAGAAATGTTTCTATTTACAAAGACTGAGCAACATAGTGGGAAGACTTTACCTGAACAGAAGCAGCAAGAAGATGTTGATTTTGACCAAGAAAACCCTAAAATCCCACAGAACGGCGTAGCAGCGGCGGCGGCGGCAGCGGCGGCTAGTTGGTTTGGGAGTGAGAGTGAGACGACGACGGAGGGACGGAGGAGTGGCTGAGACCACGGCGGAGGGAGTGAGAGCGAGGAAGCAGAGAGTACGTGAGCGAGGAAGAAGAAGACGATGTACGGATATGTTTTGTGTTTCTGAATAAAATAGCGTGTTTTAGTTTTATGAAAATTTTAAAAAGGGCTACCAGAGCGCTTTTCAGAAGCGCTTTCATATGCCCCTTTATACCAGCGCTTTATTACTAAAAGCGCTTTCGTACCCACCCCCTATAAGAGCGCTTTTAGAAAGCGCTTTCATACCCACCCCCTATAAGAGCGCTTTTAGAAAGCGCTTTCATACCCACCCCATATAAGAGCGCTTTTAGAAAGCGCTTTCATACCCACCCTCTATAAGAGCGCTTTTAGAAAGCGCTTTCATTATCCCCCTATAAGAGCGCTTTTCTAGCGTGATTTTTAATTTTGTTTTTAGCCAAACCTACCAAAGCGCTTTTGGGCAAAAGCGCTTTCGTAGGTGTGCTGTTAAAAGCCAAATTTGGCGTAGTGGCATCTGAATATTCCAACACTTTTAGTTCTTACCATCGAACACTGGAAGTTTGGTACTCAAACTATCGTTTCCGTTCATCCTCAACATTGTGCAAGTCACTCAAATCTCACCAAAGACAGTGTTTCCTAATCCCGCAGAATCAGAAAATGTGATCCTGTTCTGATTTTGTTCAAGATTCAACACGAATACAAGAACCAAAATTAATCACACAACGTCTCACCGTTCCACTCGTGTTTCCCATGTTTTCCCGTGGATCTGAACCGAAGCTCTAGATACCAATTGTTAGTGCACAAGATTTAAGAAAGAAAGTAAAAAGAATAATATTACTACTCTGCAATAACGACTACAAAAGTGTACGGAAAAATGATTAGGTTTTAAATGACAACTACTACTAGTCTATTTATACACTTAAAAACTAGGGTCGCATAGACAAAATACTAAAATACTAAATTACCCTTCAATAATGGTAAGTATGGTCATAATGTGATCGATTGCTAAGCCATGTATAATGATTTCTTTGTTCATGTGGCAAGCACACAAGGTGTTCGAGATAGTGCTGGGGCCACTAAAAACCAAACCAAAAGTGACTCGCCTGATGTACCTATCAAAACCAATCATCCAATTGTAATATTGGCCATTACTTGTCATATGAATTGAAATCTTAGATTTTATTTACATATTCAGGTGCATCTCATAATCAGTCATGTGCAAGAGTATCAAGCTCTACAACACGTAGTCATAAGTTTTAAGAGACCCAAAAATATTTTTAATTCAAATCTATTTTTTAAATTAGGTCGGAGCCTTCAAATTGAGCCGAACGTGCATCTCACCATCTTATCTCATTTGATATTCTTATACATCACAAGTTTACCTAGTGATGATGAACACTAACAAATATGATGGAATTAGACTATTTAGACAAAAATCAAAATCAACTTATGGGTTTAATGGGAATCAATAGTTTAAAATAAAAGCCCAAATATAAAGAATCGAGATTAAATAATTCGTTGAAAATAAACAAGTTTTGTAGGTTCAATAGGGGTGGCAAAACAGGTTCGGTCCGCGGAGAAAACCCGTTTTGCCCTCACTTTTACACGTGGGCGGGGCAAGGTTTTAGGTCTGTTCTTTTTAATGTGTCCGCCCCGCCCCGTCCCATTTTTTGTGGGCTTTTGCGAGCATTAATTTTTTCATAAATTTTACTATTTTTAGACCTAAAACGTTCAATGTCCGCGGGCTTTCCCCGTCTCGCTTTTATTTTTTACGGGGTGAGACAAGATTTTAGACCCGCACAATCAAATATGTCCGCCCCGCCTCATTTTTTTCGGACTTTTGCGGGGCGGACCTAAACGGGACGGACATGCCCGTTTACCACCCTAGGTTCAACAAGAGCTACAATATCAATGGATCAGGGATTTAAACGTGAGAAAATTATATATATTTTATTTATTTTTTATACAAGAGAAAATTATATTTAAAAAGTCACTTATTCAATTAGTATTTTCTTGAAGTTACAATTATTAATATGCAAAATAGATATAATACTATCTCAAACTCAAACTAATAGCCAAACTATATATTCAGTAGTAGTTCAATTAGAAAATTGTTGTGCGAAGCATGCATCACACACAAGTTCTTTATGCAAATAAAAATAGTAGGGTAAAGAGTTTTATGCAGTATTGCCGGGATCTTTAATTTAAGGAAATTTCTTTGTAGATTCTTTATAGGGAGAATTTCTGCTCGAAAATTTAAAAATAACCTAAAAATACTTTTGTTTCGAAGATGTATGTCCAAATTATTTTTTTTCTTCATATTTTCTTAGAATTTGGAGATGTATCTCCGAAAACACATATTTTGTAGTGTTCGGAGATGGATCTCCGAAAGCACTTATTTTTCAATTTAAATGTTGGATTTAAAGTGTCAAGTGTTATTAAATTTTATTAACACACAAATTAAAACACAAATTAAATTAAATAAAGATGATAAACTGTACATTCAACCAAAAACCCAAAAAATACATCATAAAATAAAATAATATTAATATTTCAAATATGTCATTGGTAAATTAATCGATCAATTAAATGCTATATATTAACACACAAATTAAAACACAAACTAAATAAAATAAAGGTGATAAACCGTACATTCAACCAAAAATGCATCGTAAAATAAAAGAATATTAGTATTCCAAATTTGTCAAACCAATAGATCAATTAAATGCTTATATATATATATATATATATATATATATATATATATATATATATATATATATATATATATATATATATATATATATATATATATATATATATATATATATATATATATATATATATTATTAACACACAAATTAAAATACAAACTAAATAAAATAAAGGTGATAGACCGTAATATTAATATTTCAAATATGTCATTGGTAAATTAATCGATCAATTAAATGTTACTGTATATATTATATTATAAAATTATTAATTTTCCTTTTACATTATTATATTAAATAGATATTTTGATTAAAATAGTATATATTTAATTATATATTTTAATTAATACAAACTTATACTATTAATAAAATTGATTCACCTTTATTTATATCAGAAAATATTTCGGAAGTACATCTCCAAAAAAAAGGGGTGTTTTCGGAAATGTATCTCCGAAAACAATTTTTTTTTTTTAAAAAATAAGATGTTTTCGGAAGTGTATTTCCGAAATCAACTTTTTTTCAGAAAAAAAATAATTTCGAAGATACACTTCCAAAATATAGGGGCATTATGAGAAATTCGCCAGGTTATCAAGAAGAATATGAGGTAAATTCTCTAATTTAACAGTGTTTCTAATCTTGTTTGATTTTATCATCTAATTATGCCGTTTACATATTCTTGTTGGGCCTTTTTGTTTTCTGTTTGGTCATAGTTTAGTTTAGGCTTTTTGTTGGGCCTTTCTGTTTTCTGTTTGGTCATAGTTTAGTTTAGGCTTTTTGTTGGGCCTTAAGGTGGACATTTTCCTCTTCTTCTTTTTCTGAGATTTTGTCCCGCCATCCCTTTCATACATGGCTCCCCACAATGTTTCATAATATCCAAAATGTCTGTCAAATTTCTATAAAAAAAGAGCGGAAAAATTTGGTAGTTCAAGTTAAAATTTGGTATAATTAAAAAATCCAGTAGTCTTCTAAAAATTTGACATACATTTTTACTGATTTAAAAAAAATTATGCATAGAAAAATATGTCGATTTTTTAAAAACACCATGGATTGCTGGATTTTTCCTAAATTGTGATTAAATAGTAGTGATATGTTTTTAATTAAATAAATTGTGATTTTATATGTATATGTGGTATATGGTGGGGTGTAGTGAGAGCAATGGTAACTTGGTAAACTAATTAGAAAGAATTAAATTTAATAAATATTTTTAATTAGTTGAATAAATAAGAAAATAATGGAAATTGTAGAGTGAGGTTAAAATGTATTAGGAATAAAAAGAGAATATAGGAAATAAGGAGAAAGAAAAGTGAATATTAGGATAGAGAAATAGAATTATTAGTAAGATACAATAATTAGGTTTATCTAATATTTAATATTAGAGTAATCTAGAGCATTCAGTACGTGAAGGAGAGCTTTTGGAGAACAAGAGGCTATAGTTGGAAGAGAGAAGAATACAAACCACCGACTTTAATCAATTTTAGAAATTACTCGTAGAAAACTGAGGACCTTAATCAATTTCAAAAATTACTCATAGAAAACTGAGATAAAGGAGGAGAAAGGCTTATATATTAGGTGTTTTGCATGAAAGGGTAGAAAAGGATTCATTACTCTCTTTAGGATGGTATTGTGGTTAATAATCCTGATTTAACTTGTTGTTAATATATGTTTATATGAAGTTATGAGCATGAATATTGTCATAAACTGTTTTCATGATTGATTTTAGTGTGGATTAAATGGTATAAATTATGTTAATGTCTATTTGGATTTTGACTCCATTATTGTGTTGTAAAGCTTTGAACCATGAACATGAATTCAATCAATTAATGAATATATGAAAACAGTGGTATATCAGTAAGATAACCGTAGAAAATTACATAATATATTTTTCTGATCGAATATGGTTTGCTGGATCTCGAAATCAGAGTCCTAAATGGACTCTCACTACTACAAATAACACTTTTTATAACAAAACTTTCATCTCGAACATGCTAAAAACCGAGAGTATAGGTCATAGGAGCGTAATGTTTGATTTTTTAAAAGAAAATAAACAATCTTTTCCCATGGTTTTCTCAAAAAACTGAGGTAATATAGCTATAATTTAGCGCCATGTGTTATCCATAAAAAGTAATAAACCTCTTACCTTGGTTTTTTGGAAATACGTGGGATTATAGCTATAAGAGATCTCGTTTCGAAGCCCTGTTCGCTTGTTTAGAATTTTTTTTTTAAAATTTCTCACTTGGCATGTTTCTAGATCCCATGTTTATCTTTGTTAATTATTAATTCTCAAAATCTTTGTTATATCAATAAACAAGAATACTAGGCAATAATAGAAAAGGAAATATTTTATTGATAATAATTATTACTCATATTCAAACTTCTGAGTCAGTTCAACTTCAATATTATTGATATAAATTATTTCTAACTGAGAGAAAAGTTCAGAAAGAACTCTTCTATATGGTATGAAGAAAGTCATTTCTTTCCAAGAGATGATTATCATTCCTTTAAGAAGTTAAAAATGGTAAGAGAAAGATTAACTTTGACTCTGCAGGTAAGGAAGTACAAGAGATGTTTGTCATCCCAAATAACTGTTTTTAGTAGTTTCTCTCTTGGACGAAGATTTGACAGTAAAAGTTAAAACCAAACTTTTGGAGGAGGGATATATTTACTCAAAGAGTAAGTTGTCAACACTTATTCCACATCTTAACCATTAATTCTTTTCAATTTAATGGTTAAAATTAATGAATAATTAAATATGGAGAGAGAAAAGTATACTCAAAATTTTAACCATTAGATTTAGAAGAATTAATGGTCAATATGAGGCTATTAATTCTTCTCTCTTGATGAATCTAAAGGTTGATATTTATTCCTCTCATCCTCTCATTTAAAAATGCTCTCACTTGATATGCTCCCTATATATATATATATATATATATATATATATATATATATATATATATATATATATATATATATATATATATATATATATATATATATATATATATATATATATATATATATATATATATATATATATATATATATATATATATATATATATATATATATATATATATATATATATATATATATATATATATATATATATATATAGGAGGGATCAAATTACACCAATATATTACACTAATAGTTACACTCATTTATAGCCATTGATATGATTTTAATCTAATGGTTAGAAATGTCCACTTAGTGACTCATGATTGTTTCTTAAAATAATTTTCTCCTATTTTTGGTAATAAATAATTTTTTATTTTATCAAATCATAATTTATTTTTCCCATAAAATTAAAAAGATCTCTCCTACTTTTTCTAACAATTAAATTACTCTTCATTTTAAAAAAGAAAACGTGTTAACTTGATTCTAAATATTTTTTTTTTAAATCATTATTCAAAGTTAGAAAAAGTCATCTAATGTAAATAATAAAATTGTTTAACTTTTAAATATAATTCAAAATAATACTAAAAATATGTAAAAAAAATACAAAACTAAATATTGAATAATTAGTACATAATAACAATAGTTCAGAGTAAAATATAAGAATACATATTTTTTAATTAAAATATTATATTTTTATTAAGAAATATTAGAAATCACTTATTTCAAAAAAATATTAATAAAAATAACAAATTTTTATTATTATTTCTTAAGACTGCGTAATTTTATATATTTCCTATTAACAAATGTTATTTTTCATTAAATATTGTTTACTCTCAATTTTAAACAAATCAAATTTATTAATAAAATAAAATTACATTCATTTCACTTAATGTTATTAATTTTTTTAAAAATAATAATGTGATTTTTAATATTTATTAATTAAAAAATTATTTTTAAATTAAAAAACAAATATTTTTACTGAACTTTAAACAAATTTTACTATTTTATTTAAATAAAATTATATTGTATTTATTATTTTACACTACAAAATTGATATATTTTTAAAAATCATTCAAAATCGTATAATATAAAAATAAATAACAAATTATGAGTAATGATTAACCCGAAAAAATATATATAAAGTGAATAATAAAACAGATAAATTTTCTATTTATTTTTAAACAATTTCATTATATATATATATATATATATATATATATATATATATATATATATATTTTAAATAAACAAAATTTTTATGTATGCATTATTCATTATTTAATTTTTTATACACATTTTGAACATTATTTTATATTTTATTTAAGTTTGATACAATTTTAGTATTTACTTTTAAATAATAGAATACGATTTTTTATAAAGCAAATAAAAAAGGAAATTTGTTTTTTAAAATAAAAAGAAATTTTTTTCTAAGAATATTGACTGGTTTTATAAAAATTATTTAGAATCACGTTTTCTTTTAAAAAAAATATTTAGAGTCAAGTTTTCTTTTTTAAAATGAAGAGTAATTTAATTGTAAGAAAAAGTAGGAGAGATCTTTTTAATTTTATGTGAAAAATTAATTATGATTTTGATAAAATAAAAAATTATTTATTACCAAAAATAGGAGGAAACTATTTTAAGAAACAATCATGAGTCACTAAGTGAGCATTTCTAACCATTAGATTAAAATCATATCAAAGGTTATAAATGAGTGTAACTATTAGTGTAATATATTGGTGTAATTTGATCCCTCCTCATATATATATATATATATATATATATATATATATATATATATATATATATATATATATATATATATATATATATATATATATATATATATATATATATATATATATATATATATAAACACGAGTAATGCAGTCACAATCATTCCACCAAGATTTGTGTGAAACTTTACATAAACATTAAACATACAATTTTTTTAACCAAGTCAGGCATTTTGGACAATCCTTTTGCAAATGTCTAAATTTCCAACATATTTTGGAAAGTCGGAGAAAGAAAAGCGCATGGTTTTCATATGGTGACTTGATTATGAAAATTTTGATACATGGTTGATTTAATTTAGAAATGGTTGAGTCGTTACCAAAATTGGAAAATATACTTTGAGTATATAAAGCACGGATTC
The DNA here is from genome assembly GCF_029867415.1 of Vicia villosa. Lineage (NCBI taxonomy): Eukaryota > Viridiplantae > Streptophyta > Magnoliopsida > Fabales > Fabaceae > Vicia > Vicia villosa. The sequence goes on along the minus strand of NW_026705656.1, from coordinate 150,402 downwards.
TGACACGAATACTAGAACACGATACGATACGGACACTCTAACACTGATTATCTCAAAAATATAAGACACCGACACCGCTACATATATGAACTTAATTGTTCCATCAATTATTATAAGAGTTAAAAATATTATAATAAAAATATTGTCTTTAATTTTCATTTAGATGTGTGAGACATTTGTAACATTGTATGTTTAATTCTTTTAGATATGTCAGACATTTGCCTTAAAAAAAGCAAAGAAAAAAACAAAATTTTTTTTAAACACTTCTCTAAATTATTCCATACAAATTGTATGAGTGTCATATAGGTGTCGGACACCAATTTAATGAGTGTCAAAGCAAAGAAAATAGATCATTTATTTGACAACACTTGTCTGACTTTTCTGACACTTACATAACTTTTTTAATACATGTCGTACGGGTGTCATATAAGTGTCGGACACCGTGACATGCCTACTCCTGTGTTTATTCTTGATAACTTTGAGTCGGATACAAATCAAAGATCAAAATAGGGACTTAGTGCATAATAGCCGTAAGACGAAAAAGCGAGCTTCCCAACCTGAGCAACAAGCCGGAGCTTCAAACATAGAGGACTTCAATTATAAGATCCCTCAAATTCCTCATACTCATACTGATGCAATGCTCAGCCCCATCATAACCAACCACCAAGTGCAGGCCAAGATATGAACCAGATGGCTGCCCAAGTTGTTTTTCTAACGCGCAACCTAGCTGACTCCAGAATACCTATTCTTCCTAAACTTTTCGATGATGATAATGATGAAGATATCTAATAGCTTTTGCTTGATATTGTTTGCTTTAGTTACTTGCTTGTTTTGCATTTATTTTCTTTATGTAATCCTCTCCTCTTCCCAATATATGAAAGATAGCTTTTCTATCTTTCCCTACTTTGTGTGATTCAAGTATTCATGTCAAAACTAAGAGAAGGTCAAAAATATGGTCCTGGAAGCACTGTATAAAGTTGTTCCATGCTCAAACTTTATTTTCTTTTCATTTGTATTCTCTGACCTTAATAAAAGGCATGGTTGACATTTTCATACGTGATGATGATATAGTGACTGACATTCAAATGTACAACACTTACATTAACACACATGCATGATCACTCACTCACTCACTTCAAGATAGAAACTGAAACCAAAAAATATATTGTCATTTTTCACTACAGACACATCCAATTTCAAACTCCAAATATTCTAAAATTACATAGATTAATATTTCTCTAGCTACTTCAATTTCTCAAAGGAAGAAACTCAAAAAACTGGTTGGAGGAAGAAGCAATTTCAGTCTCCATAGAATCATTAACACACAGTATAGATTTTCCATCTAGTTCATCTTCCTTAACCGGAAAAAGATCAAGTGTCCTAGGGCCTGCATTTTCTTCTTCATAATAGTTGAAATTTTCTTTGTAAAATGGTAACAAATCATAGCTTTGAGGTGTGTTACTAATACTATTACTACATGTTCTATATGCTGCTGAAGAAAAAGGTGTGAAGTAATAAGGAATCTCAATATTTTGGCACTTTCCTTCACTTTCTGCAGCTATGTTTTTCCTCAAAACTTGTATTGATCCTTTTTCTGCTATTTCCTGCTATATTACAGCAAATAGTATAAAGTTAAAATTTAAAGTAAAAAGAAAAAAAATGGAAAGAATGACAGAGAGAAAGAGAGAGAGAGTATGATGATGATATGTGATTGAGAGAGTTCATATTTTGAGATTGAAAAATTCACAAAAAAAGTGGAAGAAAGTCTGTGAAGTGTAGCATAAAATAGCCCCAACAGAAAGATTAAAAAAACAGCTTTTGAAGACACTTTTTTTGCAATATACAAAATTGAAGTTCTTGTTTTTTTGTAATTGTAAAATCTTTTGAGTATCTTTTGTTAACATAGGTGAATAAAATGTTGTAGTTGTACCATGAACAAAGACAAGAGTAATTACAGACCTCTGCTTGTTCACTGCAGTTTGAAGTGGTTGCCCACTTCTTTGTCTCTTTAACTCCACTACCTGTCTCTTTCAATCCTGTACTCAAAATCAAAACACCTCAAATATCACACCTCTAAACAAATGTATATCTCGTATCAGACGTGTCACTGACACATCTGACACGAGACAAACACTTGTGATTACATTTAATTTTATTATTCTTTTTAGGTTATTATCAGTATCGACGTGTCAGTATGAATATAGTGTCTGCGTCCGCTTTGAAGGGAAAATTATGGTTGTTACAAAAACCATTTATTGTGATGTAAATTGTAATGTCATGAGTCTAAATCAAAAAAACTTGTAATGTCATAAGTGATATATAATATAGGAATCTTTTGACCACTAAAAGAACCTTGAAAAGACCTAAAGATAATATCTAGCTGTACCTGCAGCTTCTGAGTTGCTCATAACGTACTTGTCTTTCTCTTTTTTATCTTCAGTTGAAGAACCAGTTGTTTCCTCCATCTCACGACGGCGACGCTTCTGCCCCTCTCTTGCCTTATGATTCTGGAACCAATAGAACACGTTTTTCCCTTCGATCTTCCCGAATTGACGAAGCTGCAAAGCTATTTGCTGGATTTGTTCAGCTGATGGTGTTTTCATGCCTTTCCTATATAATTCTTCAAGGACTAGTAATTGAACTGGTGTTGGACTCCACCTTGAGCTTTGATGTGGCTGCATAGTATTGCTTGTTCCTTGGTCCGCGCCCCTGCAGTCAAATGTTCCTGAACAGATACCAACTGAACTGTCTTAACGAGACATATAACGACCTCAATTTAAATATATATGTAATGTAACATTAATAATGATATGAATATAGTTAGTAATGATGATACTAAGATTTGGTCTTACCGGCGTGGTGATTGAAGGGGAGGAGATGATTGCAATGGGTGCAAAGACAATAGGGTTGAACTATGGAAGAAATTTTTGGTGGTGCATGAGAATTATGGTTGGAGTTTGGAGTAGCAGAGAGAAAACTACAGAAAGAATCAGACATGATGTGAATTTAGGTTAATTAGTTTCTACAAACTACAAGGTTTTTTGTCATAATTTCACATTGGAAAACTAAGATGTCTGGAATTTTGCTGTGTGTGAAAAAATAAGGTGAGGGAAGATAGAATGGAGAGAAAGAGAGAGTGTATTTATAGGAAGAAGAAAAGAACGTTGTAGTAAAAGCATTAGGTGGAGCAGCAAGCAAACATAAAGAGTTGACCAATCTATATTAAAAAAATAATGAGTGAGAGAGAGAGAGAGAGAGAGAGATGGAAAGTGTAGAATTGTGAGAGATGTGGAGAGTTGAGGTGTTTGTTTAAAAGGACAACAGTTACTGCATGATGATTATGTCGTGTGTTATTAAAGTTTGCTTCTTCCCCATATGTTTCCAGCTATTTGCTCTTACAAAACACTTCACACTGTAACTTTTATGGTTAATGCATTTTAAATAGTATGTATCTGTTCCGAATTCAAATCCTGTCTTGAATACGAAACAGTGTTAAATATTTTGAAAGAGAGCTTTACAATCTATTCACAATCTATTGTAGTTCTCCGGTTAGGGACTAGACATGAAATGTTAGGTGGTGGAATTGCGTCTCACTATGATGAAGCGATACTTTCAATGCAACGGAGTGGGACAGACGTGTAAGGTTAACAATTCAAGACTTAAGTCAGCAAGAGATATGAGAAGTAATGTGTGAGTGAAAATAAATTTGAATATTTGTAATAGTAGAGTTTATCCTTATGTATTAAGAGCGGTTGAAACCACTCGCGTAAGTGGTGGTGTATTGTGCGGATAGCCGTCGTATTGAATCGGACGGGGATTAATATTTTGAAGAGCAGAATTGTCTATTTTTAGCTAAGTGAAAGTCTACTTGTTCTTGTTTTGTGCCTATTTTAACTCGAGTTTTGCTCTTTAACCTTTTAGTATGGGTCTAGCTAACGACGCATAATAGTTTCTATTGTTATTAGAGGTGACAAAATAGGTCGATGTATCAGGTAAACCCATGTTTACCAGCATTTTGTTAGATTTAAATAAAAGGTTAAATATCCGCGGAACCCCGCTTCATCTCTCACATATTTTTTTGCACAAGAGATCAAGATTTTAACCCCACAACTAAAATTATTTCCACTCTATCTCACTCTAATTCTTGTAAACTTTTATTAAACTTTTATTTCCACCTATATGAAACGGGCATGTTTGCCACCACAAATGTTATGCACATAGGATATGGAAGAAAAAAATCCATCCTTAATGACTCAGTGTATATTTGAACTACATTGATTGCATAAAGTAAATGTTGAATCTGTGTTAATTTTGCAAATGGGTACTTGTTTGATTTGTCTTGTAATGTATCTGACAGTTGACACTGTATATGCACACTACACTTTAAGATGTGACAACTTTAACATCTAAAATTAGAAAAAAAGAATTATCTAAAAATTGCTAAACAATAAACAACTCCAACCATATTGTGATCTAAGGTGTTTGGAGTTCTTTTACAAAGATTCCCCTTTAAATGGCTCAACAAAGCCAATCCAAGTGACCCAATTCACATTCAAAGATAAAATCTTTCTTTTGCTCATTTTTTTTTCCATTCATTCAAATTATGTCCTTTCTCTAAAAGTGAACAGTATTGAGCTAATACTGAAAGCATGGAAAAAAATGATTGAATATATATTAACTTACAAGACAAAGTATGTAGAGAAAGTATATTAAAAGAAAGGTTATTTTTTAAATCATTTTGAGACTTGAAGCTATTCTTGGTTGCTATAACTTATAAGCTTCCTAGTTGTTTTTTTCTGAATCTAATGAATATATATATATATATATATATATATATATATATATATATATATATATATATATATATATATATATATATATATATATATATATATATATATATAATTATGAGCAGGATGTTGCTTTTTTGGGAATAGACCCCGCTGGTACTGTTGATTGGGTCATCTTTCTTCTTAAATTTGATTAATAATTACTTTTTGTTTTTTTGTTTTTGTTGATTATTCTCTTATTCGCTTTAGCTTACTAGTTCATGTATTGTATGCATATAATGTCTTGGATAGGAATATTATATTATATAGATTGTCAATGTGAAATTATACAAAAAATTTAAATCATTTGTATCTGAATATGTATTTTTTAAGAAATTTTTTTTGCCAACCTCCCTACCTTTTAGTCCACCTCTGGTGAAAACCCTATACTACCTCTGACTTCGGAAATGCACTTCCGAAATGCAAGAAAAAGGTGTTTTCGGAGATGCATCTCCGAAAGCGCCTTTTTTTTTGAAAAAATTGTCTTATTTTGGAAGTTCATTTCGGAAAACAACATTTCGGAAGTTCACTTCCGAAATACTGCGATTTCTGCAGATTTATCAAAACACTCCCCCTCCCCCATTCATTTACCCTAACTCAAATCAAAAACAACCAAAGGCGAAAATTTGTGCAAACAGAATTCCAAGGCTGCATCAAGGCTCCAATCACATTGCTAAACAACATTCAAAAGCCCTCAAATCACTCAATTTGTAAGTTTTGAATTTGTTAGATTCATTATTCAAATGCATATTATTTAGGGTTTCAATTGTATAAATGATATATGGACTGGTTGTTAGTAGTATTTAGGTTGTTTAGAAGCTTTTTGAATTGGTTTTATGTTTGATTTTGGGGTCTGCCATGGAAGTTGCAGAAAACTCCATCGCAGGGGTGTTTCGGAAGTTCATTTCCGAAAATACCTCCATCCCAGTTTTCGGAAATGAACTTCCGAATTGTATCAGAAGTTCAAATTTTTTAGTTTTTTATTTTGTCTCGCATATTAATCGATTTCAATTGTTTACAGGAACATGTCAGGCAACCAACCAGCACGCATCAGACAGGGTAGGGAGACCCAGACTGCGTCGGCTAGACGCGAGCGGGCGGCGGCGCAGCTGGCGTCGACACAGGGACGGGGGCGGGGCCGGGGACGCCGTGTGCGAGTATCCGAGGACGTGGGAGAGGGTACATCTGGTTCAGGATCTAGGAGTCGGCTGGCTCGGGCATCTTCTTCCCGCCAGCGAGAGGAGGAGGAGGAGGAGGAGGAGGTGGCGACAGTGACTTACCACGAGCCGGAGGGGGTACCGGATGTTGACCCTCCAGCCGGGGAGGATGATGAGCAGGAGGACGGCTATCCGGGAGGGCCCTTTGATACTTCCGTGCTGATTCACTACCACGATCACGTCGCTCGGCGGATCTGGGAGGGAGAGTTATTTCTTTTAATTTAACCGTTTATTTGTCACCATTTTTTATAATTTAACCGTTTATTTGTCGCTTATTTAATATATGTCGCTTATTTAATATATGTCGCTTATTTGTTTTTTTTTGTAACAGGAGAGAGAGCCGCTGAAAATGGTGAACCACGCCCGCAAGATTTTCAGTCTGTTTAAACCAGCAGCTGAGTGGTTTAACGACCATGTGCGAGGTTCAGGGCTCTGCATGACGGGGTACACCACCATCAGCACCGGCATGCAGGGGGCATTTGTGGAGCGCTGGCACAAGGAGACGTCCTCTTTCCACTTGCCGGTTGGGGAGATGACGATCACCTTGCATGACGTGTAGTGTCTTCTCCACCTGCCGATTAGGGGGCCGCTGTTGCACCACTCCAAGATCCAGAGGGTCGAGGCCATTGAGTGGATGACGCTGTATTTGGGCATGGAGCACGAGGTTGCTCACTTTGAGTGCGTCACGACTTCTGGGCCTCATGTCCGGTTCACCACACTAAGCACTTATTTTGAGCACCATCTGGACGCGGCTGCCGAGGCTTAGGGTGAGGGTGACGAGCTGTTCACACACTATCACCGCGGCTGCGCTCTCCGGTGCTGGTACATGCATGTGGTAGGCGCTGCATGCTTTGTGGACAAGAGTGCCAGGTACGTCGACGTGACCTACCTCCGCTACTTCATGGACCTGGATATCGTTCACCAGTGGAACTAGGGGGCAGCTACTCTAGCATACCTCTACCAGAAGCTGAATGAGGCCTCCAACTGGAGGACGAGGCAGTTGGTCGGATCCTGCACACTACTTACGGTACGTTTTATTTTAACACATTATTGTATTTATTTATTTATTTATGTTTCGTATTTATTTTTAATACATTATCGTGTTTGTGTTTCAGAGCTGGATCATCTCCTACTTCTCCCGCATCCACGGCTTCCACATCGATCCTGCGTACGTGGACGCCATGCCCAGGGCCGCCAGATACGCTCTCCAGAGGGGGAACGATGCGGTGGGACCATACCGTTTGTACTTGGACCGCACGATGCACGACAACGTCACCTGGAGGCCGTTCGTCGACTACGCTCAGATTGTCCCCTTTGACGGCATTGCTCTATATTCAGGCTGGTTGGCATGCGGGACCGGCATCATGGTCCGGTATCTCCCTGAGTGGTGCATGCGTCAGTTCGGATTCATGCAGCGGATACCTAGGTCACCCTTTGAGGCTGCTCCCGACACAGTGACCCGAGTGCAGCTCACTGCCATATGGGAGGACTGGCAGCATCATGTGGTACCGCAGGAGTACCGTCTCACTCGTGTCACACAGGACTGGCACAGTGAGGAGGGGTACGTCACATGGTTCTACCGGGTGTCCCATCCTCTACTGAGACCCGACGTTCCCGGCGCTCCTAGGCCAGCACATGAGGAGATCCTGGAGAACCAGCAGGCCGAGGATGACCACGCCATTGATCTCATGCCGATCTGCCAGCGGATAGAGATGCTTGGGCGGGACGCGTTGGATCGAGGTATCGTTGATCAGGGCGGTCCAGAGGCAGTCGCCGTGATGGAGATGATCGTCACTGATGCGGGCCGTGCGGCGGGGTACAGGCGGCAGAGGAGGGCCCAGGGTGAGAGGGTTAGGCACACCCAGTAGTGGTCGGGTTTATTTATTTTTTGATTTCGGATTGTATCTTTCGCACAGTATTATTATTATTTTCGGTTTGTATATATTATTTGGATTGGATTTATCATATTAGTATTTTCAGTTTATCTGTTGCTTATTTTATTTGGCGTTTGCGTTTAATTAAAATGCGAGACTGTTTAAGAAAAAGCATAAAAAAAAACACAGTTTCTGCATAATTCGGAAGTTCATTTCCGAATTCACCCCCATGAGGTGTTTTCGGAAGTTCATCTCCGAAGACACCCCCCATGAGGCGTTTTCGGAGATGCACTTCCGAATTGTGGAAATTTTTTTTAAAAAAAAGCGCTTCGGAAGTTCATTTCCGAAGCAGGGATATTTTGGGATTTTCGCTGGGGGTGACCCTCATAGGGAGGTGGCTAAAGAAATTTTCATTTTTTAATAGTTAGGACTAGGGATGTTAATGGATATCCATGAGGACGGATAGTCTGATATCCGTGTCCGCCCCGTTGGATAAATATGATATCCATATCCGCCTCATATCCGTGCAGATATCCGCTAAACGGATAATCGACGGGTTTTAAGATATTCGCAGATATTTACAGATATCCATGGATAATACTATTTTTCTAAAATTATATTTTGAAAAAAACATTTTTCAGTTTCTTTTAATGACATGAGACATTATTATTACATAACATCATACAAATCTCTTATATTTTAACAACAAAATTTTATGAAATTAATTTCCTTCTTCATTTTCACCAAAGCATAATATTCCATACATTTATTTTTAACAAAAAAAATATATGTTTTCTTCAAAGAAAACATATATATATATATATATATATATATATATATATATATATATATATATATATATATATATATATATATATATATATATATATATATATATATATATATATATATATATATATATAAAATTGAAGTAATTTTTATAATTTATTAACGGATATGGATATCCGCGGGCACGATAACATTAAATTCATATCCATATCCATTAATAAACGGGTATTGAAATATCCATTTATTTTATCCGTAGATATCTATTAAACTATCCGTCCCGTATCCATGACGGATTTTATCCGCGGATATCCACTACGACTTCGAAGACTTCCCGAACAAATCTGATAAGTTTTGGGTAACTGTTTTGGACTGGCTAAAAGTTTAAGACATGAATCTAATTATGCACAAGTCCAACAGTACTACAGAAAACACACTTTTAACCTCAGTTGAATATGAGGTGTTACCTCAATGTTATATGCGAAGTAATAAAGGGCTTCATTAAAAGTGAGCCACTTTATCTCTAAGTTGGAATTCCTCCAATCAGAAAGGTGTAATGGTCATGAGTTCGATCCTTATGGATAACATGTTGGAATCTTTAAATGGCGAAAACATATTTTCATGCTTTATAAAGTGAACAAGTATAGAAGAAAGTTGAACGAAAACTAGCATTGAGAGAATTTTAACCATTAAAGAACTAGAGATGAATAATGAGTTATAGAATGTTCGAAAAATATTTATTAGTATAAGATATTTTTCAAATACAACATAATTTTTCATATTATTATTTTTAAAATTAGTTTGAAAGGTTATATGTTCAAAGAGGGTTTGGTTAAATAAGTAGGGTGTAAGCGGATTAGAAAAATCCGATTAAATCGATAATTCCAACCAAACCATTCTGGAAAAATTCAATTTTTTGGTTCGGTTCAAAACCCAATGAAAATCAAGGTGATTCACTTCGGTTCTCGATTTTAGTTTTTAGGAACCGCAAAACCGATGAACCAAACAAATAACTAAAGATACTTGCTTATTATAGTTCAAACAATTATCAAGCCCAAAATTTTCACCGACCCAACCATTCTCTTTCTTTGTTTACCCTTCTCCATCTTTATTCAACTCATTATTGTCCTAATTTTAAATTTTCTACTTGTGTCATTGTTGCTAAAGATTGCATGCTTTTGTATAATGATAAGAAAAAGAATTCAAAGAGCATATTGTAGGTAAAATAAATAATTGTTTCTATTACCACCCACTATTAAATACAGTATAGTTGAGTAGGAAAATATTGAGTTTTAATCTGATTTTGAATCTCAAAGGAGAAACAATTGATAACAACTTAGAGACACACTTAAAAGAATGAGGGATTAAAAAGGTTTGTTGTGTAAGTGTTGAAAATGAAAGTGCTAATAATGGTGCGCTCTCATATATACACTACTATGAAAAAGGCTTACAACAACGATTGAGAAAGATATATAATCATGCAGGACCAGACATTGTTATGTAGCGTGTGGTTGTATATATGTTACTTACAATCACGGTCCAGTGACCGTTGTAGTAAACTAGAAAGTACGCGCCTATCACAAAGGTTGTGTCAAACAACCGTTGTGATAGACATAAAGGTCTTAGGTTTGATTCTCAATAGCACCGTTTTGGTATTTATATTATTTTGGTCAACGCGCGGGATATTATAACGGTTGTGTTATATAATTGTTGTGAAATTGTCTACATACTTAATAAATATAATCTTTCTTTTATAATTGTTCTCATTTTTTAACCTGTATTTTTGTGGACCATATCACTGCAAAACAAACAACTCACATTTGTGATAAAGTTAGCATAATAATAATAATAATAATAATAATAATAATAATAATAATTGTATCATAATAATAATAACTAGAATTTGATCTGCGTGTTGCGCGGATGTGTTTAATCTATTTTTCAAAATTTTATATAATTGAAATAATTAAAATGATTGTTTAGATGTGATTTTATTGGTGTAAAATTAAAATGTCTCTCAAAACGTATACTTGTTTTATATAAATGATATATGACTATTAAATTATAAATTTTATTATTTTAAAGTTAAAAAATGACATTTAAAATAATATACTTTTACATTTGTTAGGATTTGAACTTATGACCTCAAATAAAAACTCAATGCGTCAATTTGTCTTTTGAAAAAAAGTGAACTTTAGAAAATATATTCAGTCAACTAAGTATATTTAGTTTGAGTGATTCTTGTGTTAGAATTTTTAGTTTAAAATGAGTTTTAAATCCATATTTTTCAAAATATATCTTATAATAAGAATAAAATATTATAATGAGTTGAATCCATAGCAGTGGTGGAGCTAGTGCCCGGCCAGGTAGGGCAGCTGTCCAGGCTCCGTCCAACAACAAAGTAGCATATTAAACTTTATTCAACGATTCTGCAGACAAAACGATTCTGCAGATTGTATACCCACTTCTCAATTCTGAGAATGACTTGGTTTCTAACTTCGGTGAGAATTCGGTTTGATTTCGGTTACAATATTCTTCTCTCTTCTTTGATTGCTGCTGGTTTTCCAATCGGTGCCAAATTCTTTAACGTATTTACCGTTTTGTACTTGCATGCCAAGATTTCGATAGAATGACTGAATCAAGTTCTTTTGTTTATCAATATTGAAATCTTTTTCGAGTTTCTTGATGTGTGAGAGCTTGGTGATTACCGCTGATTTTTTGAAATTGTAATGTGGTTGAAACCTTGTTAAATTGTGATACCAAGAGTATTTAACTCCAACCTCAATGATATTCATGTAGGATTGAATAATATCATTGAGCCTTCTCATGTTGTACATGATTTGTATGATGAAGAATTATTATGGAGAGATTCATTGACTCCTAAGATAGACGAATACCCGTTCGATCGAGTTCCCTAGGTGACTTTTTTGTTCTTGGTAAGGGGTCTTGTGCCTTTGGCACCTCTGTGGGAGAAGTTCTTCATAGGGCATAAAGGGTAGTATTTATGTGCACTCTAATTCTTCTTACAATGGTTCAGAAGTGGAAAGTCCTGTGTTTCATGGTAGAAGAATTCCTAGTAAGGTTAGTGAATTTGTTCATCTATTGTTATTTTAACATTTTCAACCACCTTGATAGGAATGAAAATTAAAACTGAAACTCTGATCAAGTTATTATATTTTTATTAGCCAATCAAATAGTAATATGTGGATGTATGATGCATTGAAATTAGTAACATATTCTAAAAGGGCTATTAAGTTAAATGCTCTTTATTTATTTGATAAGTTTAATGATGCTGAAATAAAAAGTTGATTAAACCTTTGTTTATAAATTCTGTTATAGAAAATGGGAATATGAAGATTATAAACAAAATTTTGATTATTAGTAAATTAATAGTTATGTTTTATTGTAAATATCTGTTTGAAAAAATTGGTCATATATAAATTTTTAGTTCCATAAAATTGTTTCAGTGTAGTCAGCGGCCGACCGATATAAGGCCCGACCAAGTAGGGCACTTGCTGAGGCTCTGGCCTAAAATTTCTTTAGAGTTAAGGTAATTTGTATGGCCAAAAAAAGGGCAAAAATTGAAATTCTTAGTTAGTGAGAGATCAAAATGAAAAAAATCTTTGTTTGCCCAGGATTACTAATTTTTCTGGCTTCGCCACTGACCCAGAGTATCTTACTAATATATAGGAAAATGATATATGTATTATATTGTATTTGAGTTTTTGCAAAGTAATTTTAATATTAATTGTTAAATCAAACAATTGGCTTCTCATAAGAGTATTATTTGTTGTAAATAGTATGATGTAAGAGTAGTATATATTTGTTTTAAAGAAGAAAAAAAAAGACACTAAAATTATTTTAGATATATATTATGAAAATGATATGTGATTTTTTTATTAATTAAAAAATAATTGTAAGAAAAATAGAATTATTATTTTATAAGTTTTATGAAAATATATAAATAGTTATTAAGTTAATATTGTTTTTAATTTTTTAATTTTATAATTAAAAAAATTATTGCAAGAAAAATAGAAATAATGTTCTATTAAATTTATGAAAATACGTAAGTAATTATTAGATTAATATATTTTATGTATTTCTAAGAATTCGAACCCATAACTTCAAGTAGAGAAAAGTACTATAACTTTTAATGTTTCCACTAAAAACGACTCTAAAATTATTTTTGTAACATTATATTAAAACGATATCTTAAAATTTATTATCTATAATTTTATAATTTAAAAATAATTACAATAAAAATAAAAATAGTGTTCCATAATATATATATATATATATATATATATATATATATATATATATATATATATATATATATATATATATATATATATATATATATATATATATATATATATATATATATATATATATATATATATATACTTTTTCATTTGTTAGGATTTGAACTTGTGACCTTAAATAGAACTTCAATACATGATTTTGTCTTTTGAGAAATGGTGAATTTTAAAAAATATACTCAGTTAACTAAGTATATTTTGTTGAATTAATTCTTGTTTTGTTAGAAATTTTAATTCAAAATAATAGAAATATTATTTTATATGTTTTATGAGAATATCTGAATATGTAAGTAGTTATTAGATTAATATATTCATTAATATTTTAATTTTTTAATTAAAAAATAATTGCAAGAATAATATAAATGTTATTTTATAAGTTTTATGACAATACGTAAGTTGTTATTAGGTTAATATATATTTTGTATTTTTCAAGATTCGAACTCGTGACCTCAAGTACAATTTTTATGTGATTTTGACTTTTGAAAAGTGAAGATACATTTAGGTGATGCGAATAATATAAATGTTATTTTATAAGTTTTATGACAATATGTAAGTTGTTATTAGGTTAATATATATTTTGCATTTTTCAGGATTCAAACTCGTGACCTCAAGTACAATTTTTATGTGATTTTGACTTTTGAAAAGTGAAGATACATTTTAGTTGATGCCACATAGGATTATGAATGATGTGGCAAAAAAAATTATGTGACAAATGTGTTGGGAGTCTGCTTATATATATATATATATATATATATATATATATATATATATATATATATATATAATAGATTGAATTAAGAACCCAAAATTGCATATTACTTCAAAACAAAAATGTCACAAAACAACCTACAATTTACACATTATAAGCACTTTAGATGCAACATCTTGAAACAATGAAATTATTCACTCTAAAAAGTTGGACTATACCATGCTAGTGACAATTAAGTTTTTAGCAACTACATAACATACTCCATAATTTGCAAATTTGACATCTAACATTCACTAACAAAGTAGCTTTTGAAATTCAAGTTCATAATAAAAATAAGAAAATGGGGGAATAATACCTCATTGATATTTGAAGATTGACCTAGCCTGACAATTGTCTGATGCCTCCAATTAAGTCTTATCCTCTATAAGAAGTGTTAGAATAATAAGACTTAAATCACAGTAGCAACAAATCCAGCCATAAATTACAGCAAAAAAACAAATAACATGAGATCAAATCCAACCAACATTAAAAAAACAATAACATAATAATCTATGGAAGAATGAATAACCTAAAGCAAATAAAATGGATAATTTCAGTAGCAACTGTGTCATCGTCTGTGTTGTGTGTTGCTTACAAATACCAATATTTTCTTCATGGACCAACCTTTCTTCATTTCATCAGACACATTAAACACGTATATAAAATTTACATACAACAACTGTTGTTTGCAGAATGTTGAACAATGCATGTTGATGTACGAGATATTGACACCTTCAAAACTTTGCCATACCTACCAAAGTACTCCCTAAGCTGAAGTAACTTGTATAATCCAAGAAATGTGTTATCAATTGAAAGAAAAAGTGTTTAAGATGATCTACAATTTAAAATACATAAAAGCTAATATGGATTGTGCCTTCCATGCTTGATACAGTTGCATCTAGCAATAGTTAGAGGCAGAACAAAATTGAAAAACTCAATCACTCAACAATATTAAGATAAGTCATTAAACCAGATATGAAATGTCTACATACTAGATGCCTCATAGAAATCTTCATACCACTTTGTTGAGAACATGTCATAGAAGCCCTAGACTTAGACCATTTCCTGTAATCAAACCAAGCAGCATTGTAAGATATCATCTTCATCCATATTTTGACTTTGTGACGCCCGACTTTCCTCTTTATCCACCTCACGATGTCACATCCATATTATATAATTTTGACATATACCATCACAACATAGGTGATGGGATATTTCATCCTTTGTACCTTTACAAATATTTACGCAATTAACACAAGGACAATAAAATATACCATTATTGTCGGGAAGATTTTGATCAGCATATTCAAGGAATTCAAGAACTCCTTTCTCATAAACTGAACCTAATCTATCGGCTTTCATCCAACTACGATCCATAATAACTTTTGAAATTTATACACGAATAATAATGTGAATGGCACACCAAAATCTAAATCAAAACCATATCCAAAAACTAAAGCATAGTCATAACAAAAATTTAACTCTAAACCTTAAGCATATGCATATCCATCGCAATAATTTAATATTTTTGTTCACTTCTATATCCAACAGAAAAAACCTAAAGCATATGAAACATGTACAATATACAACATGAACACAAGAAATGTACATGTTTCATCTGGGGGAACAAATAGAGCAATTAACAAATGGTAAATATGAGCCAAGAACAATATACAGCATTTAACAAAATATGAAGCAAGCAACGTGTACCCAGAAAAAAGGAATGAAAATCGAAGATGAAGAGTACCATACTTCAAAGATGAGAACGAGAACATGAATGAAGATGTTGAAGATTTACGATTCAAATGAACAAAGAGGATGGAGATTTGAGTTCCAAACGAATGGATATGATAACGATACAGACTATGATACCGCTGACGTCTCTGATTTGCTTGTTCGTCTAGGGCATCTTATGAAAGAAATTCATAATAAGTTTTGTTTTAATTTATCAGTAAAACCTTTAACCACGGTTGAACAATTCAACCGTAGTGAAAATTTAAATAATCTAACAACGGTTGAGTCAATCCACTGTTGTCAAATCATTTTCAATTTATGTTTTCAATAATGGACTTAAGTGGCACACACTTAATGTAATCGAAAAAATGGAAAAAATTATTTATGGGGAATCGAAACTTGTTACGCATAATTTATAACCACTATGGTTTTTAAGAACAAGTGTCATTAAATTACTTTTTATAAAACAAAACATTCACCCGACGCTTCAACTTTAACATATTACAATGGTGCATAAGATATTGTTGTAACTTTGATGTTGTTGTATATATTTTCTGTAATAGTGATAATTAGAGGAATGGGTTATAGGAATGATCATACTTTGTTAAAGGGAAAGTTCGTGTGATTGTGAACATATTTTGATTGTATTAGTCACTACAAAATGTCAACTTTTGTATTTGATAGTGAACTTATTTTTAGATGCAATGAAAATCATGTGATTGTTTTATATGGATCGTGTAAAATTTTTAAGTTGTTTGAAAAGTAGAACATGGAATATATGAAATAGACTAAATGAAATATATTATTTAAAAAAATAATAGTAGAAAATACACCAAAAAAACACGATAGTAGATAATACATAGATGAATATAATGTTTGAAAAAAATTCATAAACTGATAAACCAAACCAAACCAAATCGAAACAAACTTGTGGATATCATCGATTCAGACACTTTTTTGACCAAAAACCTGTCAAAGTTGAACCGATTACACCCCTTAAACAAGCAATTCACATTAAATATAATCAATTCAATTGTACTTTCTATCACTCTAATTTTCTCTTGACATGTTCCACTGAACAAGATGAGAGCTGGACAAAGAATCACAAAAACATTTTCTCAATCTCAAACTCAAAAACAATAAAGAACAATGTATAATGTTCAAAATTATGCTAAGTAGAACAACTAAACAACAACAACAATAGCAAAAATAAATAACAACATTATATAACATTCAATCTCAGTCTAAACAATAACATATAACATTCAATTTCAGTCTAAACAACAACAACATAAAACAAAAAGTAAAAAAATAACCTAACCTGTACTTATCTCAACAAAAATCACAACATATAACACTCAATCTCAGTCTAAACAAAAACAATAAGATTAAACCTCTAGGATTTGGGGTCTCAACAACAACAACATTAACAACAACGACATCATTAATGTAACATTAGTAGTGATGTTTCATGTATCAGATAATGTGAAGAAAAAGTCAAAGAAATGATTTAGTCTTTTCCTTCTGGCAAGTATCGAATAAGATCCCTAAGTACATATCATCTTCGTATTTCCTTACTTTTTACGAGTTAGAGGATGATATGTGTTTAAGGCTCCATTGTTGATGAAAATGAGAAACTTCGTTAAGGTTCTGGTTTTGTTATTTTAGACAAGTGAAACAGAACAAAGCTATAAGCTAAGGTATATATAAATATGTGAAGGAAGGAAATCAACACCGATGTGAAAAGTCTAACATTTCACATGGTGAAAAGTGATTTATTTTTTTATTAAAAATAAAATATGAAGGAAGGCGCCACTTTAAAATAAAATAAATATATATAAGAGTAAACTATTTCACCATGCTTGGATATCAAAACTGAGGTGAAAAGTATAACATTTCGGGTGGTGTAAAATGACTTATTTTTTAATTAAAAATAAAATATGAAGGAAGACGCAAAATTAAAAAGAAATAAAAACATAAACTACAGTTGGTAGGATTTGAAATATGTCCATGAGTTAGTTTTCCCCTCGATTTTATTATACAACCGAGGAAATATATGACATTTTTAAAAAGAAAAATAAAATGTGGCCCGTTAGGATAACCCTCGGCTATTTATTCGTTGAGATAAAAACTGTCATAAAATATATTATTTATAGTAGTGTGATCATAATTATCCATGTTTATAGTTAGTACACATGAGATTCAAGGTACACTCTCCAATCTCCATTTTTTTTACTATACTCATTTTGGACTCTATAAGCGACTTAAACGTTAAAGTACCAAGTGACTTAGATGTTGAAGTGTTAACCTTACGGATCCATCCAGCACCACCATATCGAAGATCATATTCACTGATTCCAAGATCCTACGTCATAAATCATCACCAATATATGTGTGTGTGTGTGTGTGTGTGTGTATATATATATATATATATATTCTTGACTGTCTTTAATAATATTTAATTAATAATTGAAAAATAAAAAATATGTTAATAAAAATACATTAATAATGATAACTGATATCATAGGAAGAATAATTAACTCTTTATTCTTGAACGACATATAAAATAAGATAATGTATTAGGATGACTAAAATTGGTCCCTAGAAGAGAATAATTCATAGCTCATTTAGCCCAAGAAATATCATAAACGGCCATTCGACAATATGATGAGTGTGACTCAGTGGATCATTGGTCGCCCAATTTAACGTATATTACATGGTTTGTTGCCTAGACAAACTCTGTATCCAATAGGAACGAGTGAATTATTACAGGTTAGGCCATGTATCTAAGAAAGAGTCGGTGTTTACAACTCTCTCAAGGAAGAAACTGTTTATTCCTTATGTTAGTTCCATGTTTTTTACAATATGCATAATTTTGCTAAAATATGGTTCTTATCTAATGTTGAACAAGATGTTGTAACATCTTGTCCTACTGCCATAACATGTTCAGCTGTTATGTGTTTTGACAGATGTTTTGCTAGATGTTGTGACAACCTACACCAAAACATCCTGGCAGTCAGACTAATTTTTTATCCTTGAAAGATTTGATTGAAAAATATGAGCATCTGGAATATTCAAATACTCATTATAGGTGCAGGCAATTAGGGATTGTTTAGGACAAATGCATATTAGACTATGTTTTTAGAAAAAGAATATTTGAGATTTCTTTTAGAAAACTAAGATTTAATTTGATTTTATTTGTTCCTAATTTGTGAAAGATCTTGCAGTTGTTTTCGTAAAGGAGGAGAGTGGATTTGTTTTAAAGTCCAAGTCCATACTACAAGAGTCTATAAAAAGGAACTTGGGAAACCTAGTTTTGCAAGCATTCATACTAGGGAAACCATTGGTGCAATAAGGGTTGTTGTTTTAGGAGTCTCTGAAGTTCTTCGTGTGTTCTTTTCTTTTGTGTCACTCATGTATCTTCTGGACGTGAGTTTACACTCTTGAAGCTTTTAAGCAAGAGAGTTGAGTATTGTTCTTGATCAAAGCTTTTAAGCAAGATCAAGTATTGTTCTTAGTTAGGGTGCTTAACTAAGTATTTTTATTGGAAAGTGTAATCTTTCTATTTGGGTTCCCTTGTCATAGTGTGTGTGACTGTTATTTAACACTATGGTGATTGGAGGTGGGATGTCTACTTTCTAGATCTAGATGTCGACTTCTAGGCAGAAATAACATTGTGTAATGATTATACGAGAATTTGTAAACTAAGACTATTTAGGCTTTGAACTAATACTACTAATAGTGGATTTCCTTCCTTGCTTGGTAGCCTCAATATGTTGCACTGAAATGAGTTAACAATTTATTGTGTTATTTATCATTCTGCAATTCATTTTTCAATTTTGATAAGTTTGTTGTAAGTCAGTAGATATTACAACATCTGTCTTGACATTGTATGTTGTTAGGACATTTGTCTTGACATTGTATGTTGTTAGGACATTTGTCTTGACATCTGTTATAATTGCTAGAATTTCACCTTATAACAAAAAAAAATGGTTATCCAATCCCTACTATTTAGGAGAATCAATTTTTCTATTCATATGCTTTATCCAAGCAATTGGAAGGAAATTGAATCCCGCCCAGGGACGGAGCTACATATAAAGCTATGTGGGCACCTGCCCCCACTTAAAATTTGGAAGTGTAGTATTAAGATATATATTATATCATGCTGCTAACTATCAAATTTCCAACTTACAATCTTTTTAGGAATAGAATAATATGATACCATTTAAATAACTAATCATCAATACTAAACTATTATATGTTAGAACAAGATTTGTTCTGATCAATTATCTTAGTTTTGATGATAACAATAATATGAATTTTGCTTAAGATAATATGGTACTCTAATCCAATGCAATTTCCCTTTCAGGAAATATATAAAGAGTATGCATAATTCAGCGCTCAGAAGCTTTGTCTCAAAGGGTTCAGCATGCAACATCAGAACATGGTCTGGCAAGACATCAGAAGATGGTCGAAGCAGAATCAGAACATGGGTCTATGGAAGCATCAGAAGAACAAGAGAACAGAAGCACTGAAGTTCTGATGGTATCACGCTCAGAAGCACTTCAAGGTCAGAAGATCAGAAGATGCTATGCACCAAGCTGTTTGACTCTGATGATATTCAAACGTTGTATTCACAAACATCAGATCAGAAGAAAGTACAAGTGGCAAGCTACGCTGACTGACAAAAGGAACGTTAAAAGCTACTAAAGGCTACGTCAGTAGACACAGCGTGAACAAGGCTCGAGGTAGTTGACAAAAGCGTATAACATTAAATGCGATGCTGTACGGAACACGCAAAGCATTAAATGCACTCAACGGTCATCTTCTCCAACGCCTATAAATATGAAGTTCTGACGAGAAGCAAGGTTAACGATTCTGCACCAAAACAACTCATATTAACTTGCTGAAACTCTGTTCAAATTCAAAGCTCAGAATCTTCATCTTCATCAAAGCTCACTACATTGCTGTTGTAATATATTAGTGAGATTAAGCTTAAACGTTAAGAGAAATATCACAGTTTGTGATTATAGCTTTTAAGAAGCAATTGTAATACTCTTAGAATTGATTACATTAAGTTGTAAGGAACTAGAGTGATCGTGTGGATCAGAATACTCTAGGAAGTCTTAGAGGTTATCTAAGCAGGTTGTAACTAGAGTGATCGTGTGGATCAGTATACTCTAGAAAAGTCTTAGAGGGTATCTAAGCAGTTGTTCCTGGAGTGATCAGTGTGTGATCAGAAGACTCTGGAAGACTTAGTTGCTGACTAAGTGGAGAACCATTGTAATCCGTGCGATTAGTGGATTAAATCCTCAGTTGAGGTAAATCATCTCTGCGGGGGTGGACTGGAGTAGTTTAGTTAACAACGAACCAGGATAAAAATAACTGTGCAATTTATTTTTATCTGTCAAGTTTTTAAAGCTACACTTATTCAAACCCCCCCTTTCTAAGTGTTTTTCTATCCTTCAATTGGCATCAGAGCGCCGGTTCTAAGGTGCAAGCACTTAACCGTGTTTAGAAAAGATTCAGGAAGAGAAAAACGCTTCAGTAAAAGATGGTTGATGAAAGTGAAAAGTCTACACCTGCATCTACATCTGGCTCTGCTGAGCAATACAACGGTAACAATGGTTATACTAGACCGCCGGTATTTGATGGTGAAAACTTTGAATACTGGAAAGATAAACTGGAAAGTTACTTTCTTGGTCTAGATGGTGATCTATGGGATCTTCTGATGGATGGTTACAAACATCCAGTAAATGCCAGAGGCGTAAAGCTGACAAGGCAAGAAATGAATGATGATCAGAAAAAGCTTTTCAGGAATCATCATAAATGCAGAACTGTTTTGCTGAATGCTATCTCTCATGCTGAGTATGAGAAGATATCTAACAGGGAAACGGCCTATGACATATATGAGTCCTTGAAAATGACTCATGAAGGAAATGCTCAAGTCAAGGAGACTAAAGCTCTAGCTTTAATCCAGAAGTATGAAGCCTTCAAGATGGAGGATGATGAAGACATTGAAAAGATGTTTTCAAGATTTCAAACTCTTACTGCTGGATTGAGAGTTCTTGACAAGGGATACACCAAGGCTGATCACGTAAAGAAGATCATCAGAAGCTTACCCAGAAGATGGGGTCCTATGGTGACTGCATTCAAGATTGCAAAGAATCTGAATGAAGTTTCTCTGGAAGAGCTTATCAGTGCCTTGAGAAGCCATGAAATAGAGCTGGACGCAAATGAGCCTCAAAAGAAAGGTAAGTCTATTGCATTAAAATCCAATATCAAGAAATGCACTAACGCTTTTCAGGCTAGAGAAGAAGATCCTGAAGAATCAGAATCTGAAGAAGAAGATGAACTGTCTTTGATCTCCAGAAGGCTAAATCAACTCTGGAAGACCAAGCAAAGGAAGTTCAGAGGCTTCAGAAGTTCAAAGAAATTTGAACGTGGAGAATCTTCTGATGACAGAAGATTTAACAAGAAGAAGGTCATGTGCTATGAATGCAATGAGCCTGGACACTTCAAGAATGAATGTCCAAATCTTCAGAAGGAAAATCCCAAGAAGAAGTTTCATAAGAAGAAAGGTCTTATGGCAACCTGGGATGGGTCAGAAGATGATTCAGACTCTGAAGATGAGCAGGCTAACTGTGCGCTGATGGCGACAGAAGATGACGGATCAGAATCTACATCAGAATCAGATTCTGAAGAGGTATTTTCTGAACTTACTAGAGATGAGTTAGTTTCCGGTCTAACTGAACTTCTGGAACTCAAGTCTCAGATTAGTCTCAAATACAAAAAGCTGAAAAAGCTATTTGAATTTGAAACAAAGAAGCTTGAGTTGGAGAATTCTGAATTAAAAGAAAAACTTTTAAAATTATCCAATAATGTTGGATCTCCTTCTGATTCAGAAAAATCCACTCCTAGTCTAAACCATATTCTGAAAGAATATGATTTAAGTTTCAGGAAGTTCTTATCTAGAAGTATTGGCAGAAGTCAGCTAGCTTCTATGATATATGCTGTGTCTGGAAACAAAAGAGTCGGGATTGGTTTTGAAGGTGAAACCCCATACAAACTTGAACCTGTTGATGAAATGAAATTCACATATAAGCCATTGTATGATCAGTTCAAGTATGGCCACTCCCATGATATTAGGCACACTTCACATGCTCAAAGTTTTCACATTGCACACACCAAAAAGCATGTGACACAACCTAGGAAATATCATGAAACTCACATTAAAAATTATCATGCTGTTCCTCCTATTGCTTACAATGTTAAACCCAAGTTCAATCAGAACTTGAGAAAATCTAACAAGAAAGGACCCAAAAAGATGTGGGTACCTAAGGATAAGATTATTCCTATTGCAGATATCCTTGACTGCAAAAAGGACAAAGCACAACATGTCATGGTACCTGGACTCTGGATGCTCACGACACATGACAGGAAGAAGGTTTATGTTCCAAGACCTGGTGCTTAAGTCTGGAGGAGAAGTCAAGTTTGGAGGAGATCAGAAGGGCAAGATAATTGGCTCTGGAACTATAAAGTCTGGTAACTCTCCTTCCATTTCTAATGTACTTCTTGTAGAAGGATTAACACATAACCTCTTATCTATCAGTCAATTGAGTGACAATGGTTATGATATAATCTTTAATCAAGAGTCGTGCAAGGCTGTAAATCAGAAGGATGGCTCAATCCTATTTACAGGCAAGAGGAAGAACAACATTTATAAGACAGATCTGCAGGATCTTATGAGTCAGAAGGTGACTTGTCTTATGTCTGTTTCTGAAGAGCAGTGGGTCTGGCACAGAAGATTAGGTCATGCTAGTTTGAGAAAGATTTCTCAGATTAACAAACTGGATCTTGTCAGAGGACTCCCTAATCTGAAATTCAAATCAGATGCTCTTTGTGAAGCATGTCAGAAGGGCAAGTTCTCCAAACCTGCATTCAAGTCCAAGAATGTTGTTTCTACCTCAAGGCCATTAGAACTCTTGCACATTGATCTGTTTGGCCCAGTCAAAACAGCATCTGTCAGAGGGAAGAAATATGGATTAGTCATCGTAGATGATTATAGCCGCTGGACATGGGTAAAATTCTTGAAACACAAGGATGAGACTCATTCAGTGTTCTTTGATTTCTGCATTCAGATTCAATCTGAAAAAGAGTGTAAAATCATAAAGGTCAGAAGTGATCATGGTGGTGAATTTGAGAACAGATCCTTTGAAGAATTCTTCAAAGAAAATGGTATTGCCCATGATTTCTCTTGTCCTAGAACTCCACAGCAAAATGGGGTTGTAGAACGAAAGAATAGGACTCTGCAAGAAATGGCCAGAACCATGATCAATGAAACCAATATGGCTAAGCATTTCTGGGCAGAAGCAATTAACACTGCATGCTATATTCAGAATAGAATCTCTATCAGACCTATTCTAAATAAGACTCCCTATGAATTGTGGAAGAATAGAAAGCCAAACATTTCATATTTCCATCCTTTTGGATGTGTATGCTTTATTCTGAACACTAAAGATCATCTTGGCAAGTTTGATTCCAAAGCACAAAAATGTTTCCTTCTTGGATATTCTGAACGCTCAAAAGGCTATAGAGTATACAATACTGAAACATTGATTGTAGAAGAATCAATCAATATCAGGTTTGATGATAAGCTTGGTTCTGAAAAACCAAAGCAGTTTGATAATTTTGCAGATTGTGATATTGATATATCAGAAGTTGTTGAGCCAAGAAGCAACGCATCAGAAGCAGAGCTTCTCAGAAGCAAAGAATCTGAAGATCAAGTATCAGCTTCTCTGGAGAATCTAAGCATTTCTGAAGAACCATCTGACAGAAGATCATCCAGACTCATCTCTGGTCATTCAGAAGATGTCATTCTTGGAAAGAAGGATGATCCAATCAGAACGAGAGCATTCCTTAAGAACAATGCAGACTGTCAATTAGGTCTTGTGTCTTTGATCGAGCCAACTTCTGTTGATCATGCTCTAGAAGATCCAGACTGGATAATTGCTATGCAAGAAGAACTGAATCAGTTTACAAGGAATAATGTTTGGGATCTTTTTCCTAGACCAGATGGATTCAATATAATCGGTACAAAATGGGTCTTCAGAAACAAGCTCAGTGAGAAAGGTGAAGTGGTAAGGAACAAAGCTAGACTGGTGGCTCAGGGTTATAGTCAGCAAGAAGGGATTGACTATACAGAAACCTTTGCACCAGTGGCCAGGTTAGAATCTATTCGTCTATTAATTTCATTTGCCACTCAACATAACATCACTCTCTATCAAATGGATGTTAAGAGTGCCTTCTTAAATGGTTATATAGATGAAGAAGTTTATGTCCATCAACCTCCTGGTTTTGAAGACTCTATGTCTCCTAATCATGTTTTTAAACTTAAGAAATCATTGTATGGATTGAAACAGGCTCCCAGAGCTTGGTATGAACGCTTAAGTTCTTTCCTTCTGGATAATGGTTTCACTAGAGGAAAAGTGGACACTACTCTCTTTTGTAAAACCTTTAAAAGGGATATTTTAATTTGTCAAATATATGTAGATGATATTATTTTTGGAACATCTAATGCTACACTTGGAAAGGAGTTTGCTGAGTTTATGCAGGCTGAGTTTGAAATGAGCATGATGGGAGAACTCAAGTATTTCTTTGGAATACAAATAAATCAAACATCAGAAGGAACGTATGTTCACCAAACCAAGTATGTAAAGGAACTTCTGAAGAAGTTTAATCTTCTAGACTGCAAAGAAGCCAAAACTCCTATGCATCCAACATGCATCCTAGGTAAGGATGAGGTAAGTAAGAAGGTAGATCAGAAGTTATACAGAGGTATGATTGGATCTCTTCTATATTTGACTGCTTCTAGACCTGATATTCTGTTCAGTGTTTGTTTGTGTGCTAGATTCCAATCAGATCCTAGAGAATCTCATTTAACTGCTGTTAAGAGAATTCTAAGGTATCTGAAAGGTACTACTAATGTTGGCTTAGTTTACAGAAAATCTAAAGAATACAACTTAGTAGGATTCTGCGATGCTGACTATGCTGGAGACAGAATTGAAAGAAAAAGTACTTCAGGAAGTTGCCAATTTCTTGGAAGTCATTTGATCTCTTGGTATAGCAAGAAGCAAGCAACTATTGCTCTATCAATAACAGAAGCAGAATATGTCGCTGCTGCTGGTTGTAGTACACAGATGCTCTGGATGAAGAGTCAGTTAGAAGATTATCAGATATATGAGAGTAACATTCCTATATTCTGTGATAATACTTCTGCTATATGTTTATCTAAGAATCCTATTCTTCATTCAAAGGCTAAACATATTGAGATTAAACATCATTTCATAAGGGACTATGTTCAGAAGGGTGTTATATCTTTAAACTTTGTGGATACAGACCATCAATGGGCTGATATATTTACAAAACCCCTGGCTGAAGATAGGTTTAAGTTCATTCTGAAGAACATCAGTATGGATTTATGCCCAGAATGAGAAGATGAGAAGTTCTTACGTATGAGTATCTTCTGAAATGAATGTGATTTTTTTTTAAATCAGAAGTTCTGATTGAAATCTTTTAGAAATTATGATTCGGTTATTACTAACGTTTCATTGTCTAAGTTGATTCAGAACCTCTTTTAAAGCAAAACAGTTGTAATGTTTTATCTCGGGATGGTAAACCTGTCGTTACTATTCATGGATAAGCGTGCGTGCAGTTGAAGGGACGCCGACCATAGGTAACTGTGCGAGTCACCTCATTTGTCTTTATTATCTCTCCTCATGTCACGTAACATTAAATGCTATTCATCATTCGTTTCATTTTATTTTCCTTTAAATACTCTTCAAACGCTTCTCTTTCCCTCTTATATTTTCTCTACTACACTTTGTCCTTGTTTTCCTTCCCTATCGTTTTGCATTCATATCAAACCCTAGCTGTTCATTATCTGCAAATCCATCATGAACTCTTCATCAAGCCCAGGAAATCATGAAAATGATCAAAACAACAAGAGAAAAGCTGTTGAAACATCTCCTTCCAAACCCAAAAAGATAAAAATCACCTATGATCCTCTCAAGGTGAATCCATTCGAAGCAATGTTATCTGGAAACTATTCTAGACGTGTGTTTCAACCCCCTGGTGAAAGCCCTCCATCATCTCCATCTTCTTCCTCATCTTTCTACCTTCAAGACTCAACTTCCTCTTCATCTAACCTTTCCTCTCCCTCAACCCATTCCAAAGAAATCTCCTCATCTTCACCTGCTGAGAATGCTGTCTCTGATAAAGATTGTGGAAGATCTGCATCAGAACCAAGTCTCCCTGACCCCTCGCCTGGAAGCCCAAGAAGCAGTCAATGAGGCGTTTCACTCCTTCATGGCATGCTGGCACAGATTTTGTCTTAGCTAGGGTCCTAGGTTTTGGTCTTAGTAGTTTTCTTTCCTTGTTGCATCTGCTTGTTAAACATCTTCTCATGTAATATTTTTTGATTATAAATAAAAAAAAAATTTCTTTGTTTTACATTTCAGTGTTTTTATTTGTCGTTTTATTCATCTGAATCTTTTGAAATATTCTTTTTGATGTTATGACAAAAAGGGGGAGAAGATAAATGATAAATGATTTGATTAATCTATCAGTTGCTGGGTAAAGCTCCCACACATTTACTAACAAGAACTGCAAGTTCTATATGGTTTAAGTGTTTTGCAGGTATAAAGAAGTAAAGAGAATCTTCATAGCAAACACAAGAAGCAAAACCATGGAAACTGAAGCAAGCTGAGTGCTGTCAAGCTTCAGAAATCAGAAGCAAGAAAGAAGAATGGATCAGAAGCACTGAAAATAGAATTTGATCCATATTTTATGTCTATTTGCTTTGACAAAATTCTATTTGCTCTGATACATTATTTTAGCCTATATGGCTCTGATACATATAATGTGTTCGAATATACATTTTATGTTCTGACTCGTTCATGCTGACTTTTGTCGTTTAGTTTTTGTTCTGTAATATTTCAGGATGTAGAGATGCTCTGATGATGCTCTGGTACATTCAACAATGTTCTGATACAAATCTAGCATGAAGTGATGTTGGTAGAAATTCAAAGCTCTGAAGCTATCCAAGGGAAGCAGAAATTCAAAGCTGCGAATGTTCTAAAGATCCAGAAAACTCAAGTTCTGAAGCTGTCCTAAATGGAAGCAGAAATCAGAAGCTGTGAATGTTCAGAAGATCAAAGAAATTCAAGTTCTGAAGCTGTCCTAGATGGAAGCAGAAATCAGAAGCTGTGAATGTTCAGAAGATCAAAGAAATTCAAGTTCTGAAGCTGTCCTAGATGGAAGCAGGAATCAGAAGCTGTGAGTGTTCTAGGGATCTAAAGAAATTCTAGTTCTGAAGCTGTCCTATGGAAGCAGAAGTCAGAAGCTATGAATTCTCTAAAGACAGAAGCTTATATGATCGTCTCTACCGAAATAATCAGGGAAGTCTTTTATTAAAGTTCTTCGAGTATTTATTTCAGGGGGAGATTATTTATCTCAGGGGGAGATT
Organism: Vicia villosa; assembly: GCF_029867415.1. Classification (NCBI taxonomy): domain Eukaryota; kingdom Viridiplantae; phylum Streptophyta; class Magnoliopsida; order Fabales; family Fabaceae; genus Vicia; species Vicia villosa. The sequence goes on along the minus strand of NW_026705656.1, from coordinate 122,366 downwards.
GTTAATCTCAGGGGGAGACATATTCATATGCTTATGCTATAGCTGTGTAATTTGTCTTTTGCCGTCTGTTCTTTCTGATCGCAAATTCATATCATTTATATATGTTTTTGTCATCATCAAAAAGGGGGAGATTGTTAGAACAAGATTTGTTCTGATCAATTATCTTAGTTTTGATGATAACAATAATATGAATTTTGCTTAAGATAATATGGTACTCTAATCCAATGCAATTTCCCTTTCAGGAAATATATAAAGAGTATGCATAATTCAGCGCTCAGAAGCTTTGTCTCAAAGGGTTCAGCATGCAACATCAGAACATGGTCTGGCAAGACATCAGAAGATGGTCGAAGCAGAATCAGAACATGGGTCTATGGAAGCATCAGAAGAACAAGAGAACAGAAGCACTGAAGTTCTGATGGTATCACGCTCAGAAGCACTTCAAGGTCAGAAGATCAGAAGATGCTATGCACCAAGCTGTTTGACTCTGATGATATTCAAACGTTGTATTCACAAACATCAGATCAGAAGAAAGTACAAGTGGCAAGCTACGCTGACTGACAAAAGGAACGTTAAAAGCTACTAAAGGCTACGTCAGTAGACACAGCGTGAACAAGGCTCGAGGTAGTTGACAAAAGCGTATAACATTAAATGCGATGCTGTACGGAACACGCAAAGCATTAAATGCACTCAACGGTCATCTTCTCCAACGCCTATAAATATGAAGTTCTGACGAGAAGCAAGGTTAACGATTCTGCACCAAAACAACTCATATTAACTTGCTGAAACTCTGTTCAAATTCAAAGCTCAGAATCTTCATCTTCATCAAAGCTCACTACATTGCTGTTGTAATATATTAGTGAGATTAAGCTTAAACGTTAAGAGAAATATCACAGTTTGTGATTATAGCTTTTAAGAAGCAATTGTAATACTCTTAGAATTGATTACATTAAGTTGTAAGGAACTAGAGTGATCGTGTGGATCAGAATACTCTAGGAAGTCTTAGAGGTTATCTAAGCATGTTGTAACTAGAGTGATCGTGTGGATCAGTATACTCTAGAAAAGTCTTAGAGGGTATCTAAGCAGTTGTTCCTGGAGTGATCAGTGTGTGATCAGAAGACTCTGGAAGACTTAGTTGCTGACTAAGTGGAGAACCATTGTAATCCGTGCGATTAGTGGATTAAATCCTCAGTTGAGGTAAATCATCTCTGCGGGGGTGGACTGGAGTAGTTTAGTTAACAACGAACCAGGATAAAAATAACTGTGCAATTTATTTTTATCTGTCAAGTTTTTAAAGCTACACTTATTCAAACCCCCCCTTTCTAAGTGTTTTTCTATCCTTCATTATATTCATTCTAAACTATTATATTCATTCTAAATTATTATAAATGCTAATAGTGGGATTTTATTTGGGGTTTAGGGATTGTGAATCAATTTATGAACCAATGATACTAAACATGTTTAATTGCCTTAATCCTTGCATGTTGATGATTCTGAATGTGTATATATGATGTAAATTCGTTGGACCTGTATTGAGGATGCAGGGAATCAATTGTAGGACATTGGGACTGGTTTAGAACTCTTAGAATGCAGAAAAATCGATTCTGCTTCAGAGTAACCGGTTACTGGATTTTGGGTAACCGGTTACCCTGTGTAAATTTGCGTTGCTGGGCATCTTTCATGCCAGTAATCGGTTACTGGTCCCAGAGTAACCGATTACCCTGGGCGCAGAGGGAAAAATCAGCAACTTTTGGAAATTCATAACTCCCATTTCGTGTATCCGTTTGACGCGTACCATATACCGTTAGAAAGCTAACGAGATGTACTATCTAGGAAAATTATCCTTGATGTTTAAATAACGTTTTTCGATATATCTGACATGCCTTCAGTTAAATGCGACTATGGAGAATCTGTAAATTATGTACTGTTAGACTGAATTAACTCCATTATATTTGAATTGCTATGTTATGCTGAATTGTGAATGCTATATTGTGATGAGGCATGAATATATTGTTGATGTCCGTTGTTTCGGTTAAACAATTGGGATTTTGTGCTTGTGACCGGCGTTTGATGTGTGTGTATGCTATAATCGAAACGGGCCGGGGGCTAGGTTGCGTTATGTCCCGGGCTTTGTGATCAATGGGACAGCCCCGATCATGTCATCTTGGGCTCACACCCGAGCTACCGTTGCAGTGTGCTCGTGAGTGACGTGCGGGGCTTTTTACTCACTTGGCGTTAACACACTTGCGTGCTCGGTATGGTGGCGTTATGCGGCTAAGTAGGCCTATGCATAACAGGTAAACCATCTCTAGTGGTTCCATGTAAGCTACATCACTAGGCTTTCGCCCGATGGACCCATGTGTCAAGATGGCGTATTGTACTCGGCGTTAACACACGTGCGTGAAGATGGTTAATGGGACAATGACGCCAATTAGGATAAAGTCATCTCGCGGCCATTTAGGCTTGTGCGAACCCGTCTAATCGTCTTGCAGTGTGCTTCTACAAGTCTCTTGACAATAGGCATGGGCGTGATTCATCGAGGGTGTGTTTTTATAACCTAGTCGAGGCATTAACGCGTTTCTGGATTCCCCGTATATGGATGCGGGTTTGCATACTTGGTTGCTTATATAATTGTATGTTTGCATTATTCATCCAATGGTGGATGAATTGATTATTTGCTCCGTATTTGTACCGGAAGTAAGAATAACCCCGAATCAATGGTGGATTCGTTCATTTTTGTATGTTCCCTTTAGATCCGAGTGGACTAATAGGATAGGCGGACTCACTGAGATTTAGTAATCTCATCCCATTCCAATTATATTTTTTCAGGTGGTTCGAGGCAAGATCGTGGTAAGGGAAGGATGGATTAGTCCTTTTGGCGATGCTTGTTGGATGTTTCTTTTAGTTCTTTATCGTGCTTACTAGTTCTTGTATTTTGGGCATGTACTCTTGTGATGTACTAATATTTTGCCCATGATACATTCGGCTTTTGTACTTGTGTACTTTTATTTCCGCTGCGAATATTATGTATTTGTCGTCTATGGACCATAATTAATACTTTATGCATATTATTCTAGACATATATGTGTGGGGTGTTACAAGCACTTAAACTTATAACTATTTTAAATTTTTTTAATAAAAATAATTTAAATATATCTTTTTTTAAAAGTATGTAATTTTATCTATATTTTTTTTAATAATATATATTTATGTTTCAGAATGTGAAAATTAATTTCTAAAAATTAATGTAAAATAACTTTTATAATTGAAAAATTATAATAATTATTTTTTAACTTATACAAACATACCCTAATACCTAATTCCCTTGTGTAATAGTTTTGGCGTTCATAATAATCATCTCCATCTCATTATAATTAATCATCTTAGACTTGATAAATTATCATATACACTTACTCACAAAATTTAATTCATAAAGCAACAAACATAAGGAAAAGAAAACATGCATAACTAAATAACTAACCAACCAACCATGTAATTACTTTAGCCGATTTTTTACATTCATTTATTTGGTGATCAATTTGCCAGATAATACCCTTCTCCTCCAACTAGGTATTAAATGCATGTTCACTACGGCCAATTTGAAAAGAAAAATTATGAAGATGAGATATTTGGTGAGAGTGTTATCAACCTAGTCTAAATAAAGAATGGACAAAAGTTACATAAATACTTAGTTTCTTGCAAACAAGCGTGACAATAATGTTGAATTGTTTTGCCCTCATGGAATTAATACTCTTTAAAGTCAATGCATTTCAATTGACAAAATGCACTTGACAGCCCAAAAAATATTTGTCACTAGAAGATTGCGTGGAAGACAGGTAAGGAATTGTCACTCATACCCGTAGCAATATGCCGAGCCGGGACATACTATTGGCGCAACAAATAAGGGGGAGGATTGAGCGAGAAGCATTTTATACTTGGTACATACCTTTGTGAGAGACACACCACATATTCACCCAAAGTTTTAAGGTTATAGGTGAGTGGGTTCTCCCACTTATAAATGTTCAAGTCACCATATTCATATCCAATGTGAGACTATTTCTCCACTTACACACACTTGCATTATTTTCAACACATACGACAATGGGGTAGTAATAGGTAGACTTTGGACATTTTTCGCTCTTATACGTGCATAATACACCTTTGAAAATTTGAATTGTCTTTCATGTATTTGAATATGTATCTCTAGACGCACTTAAAATCACGTCAATCTTCTCTCTTTTATGAGTTTCACCCTAGTTATTAAAAAATAGTCTGGAGATGAATTTCCGTATACTATTTTGGTGTATGCGGAGATTCATCTCAGAAATACTCCCTGCACTCATTTATGTGATTGTGTTATTCACTTTACTTATTTAAATAACAAGTCAGTGATATTTTCGGAGATGCATCTTCGGTAATGCCCAGCTGAAAAGTTGATAAAACACCACCTTGCATCACTACTACGAAAAACACATATATAATAAGATTCGAACTCATGACCATGCGCTACTTTTTACCACAGTTGGAACTTCCAACCACGGTGAAAAGTGGCGTAAAATAAATAAAAATTGTTAATTCTCTATTTTATCTGGCTACCACTATGTTTGGTAAAACTAACTTATGGGAACATGTTAAACAAGATGTTCTATTCACTTCAACTGAAGAGATATGTCGAGTAAGATGTCCTTGCAGGATCATCCGACACTGTGATTGTTAGGTATAGCTAGATCTGTTGAATTCCGTTTTAAGTTACAGTTACAGAATATTTTGGAATATTATGCGATCCTATGTGGCGCTCGATTAAGGGATACGAGATTTTCTGTGTTTTCAAGATGTATGATTAGTTTCTAAATATGGAGAATATTTAGGAAACTAATGATTGAAGCCTATCTTCATGGAGAAAATTTTAGTGGTATTAGATATGGTGTACTTGGATATGTTTCTTAAAGCTATTTTGAGTGTGGATGTTAAACTGGTTGAAATAAAGCATGATGTTAAGCCAAATGAAATGAATGGTGATGCTCATTCGGATGAGGCGAATGATGATAGTAAACCAGGTGCTCAACCGATTGTTGTCGAGGTAGATGTTTGTGCGTAATTTATAAATAAAGAAGTGTTTATTGTTCATGAACATATGCTATAAGGGGTTCGTAGGGAGGCCTGTAAATTGGGATTTGACATTATAGTCAAAAGATCTGGCAATGATTCAGATATAATACAAACATTTGTAACAATGATGTGCGAAGGGTCATGTGGATTTTCTTTTACTATTACTCAACAAAGGGTCCGATTAAAGTGGATGCGACGATTCAAAGATCAGCCAAAGATATTATAAGGATGTTGCAACGTCTTGTACCACCCGTTTGTAATGACATGTAATGTTGAATTTATGTAATTTTTATCTATGTATTATTTATTTTGATGTATGTTGGTTTCTCATCATGTCATTGTTTCTTCCTACTGCTATTTTGAAGTACCATAGCATATTTTGGAGATGCATCTCTGAAAAGATCACAAACTAATAAACTGAAGGGGATTACAGATATGCATCTCTGAATCTTCCTTTTTTTTGCATACGAAGATGCATCTCCGGACCAAATTTTAATAGAGCAAGGATTTCTCAACAATTTCACTGAGTTGTTTGTGAATAAATGTGCGTCCAAAGAAGCATCTTCAAATGCTAACGGTATTTGAGACATTTCATGGTGGTGTGAGATAACACATAAGGGTTGAAAGAGTATTTCTCTATAATACATCATACCAGTGTTTTGTAATAATTTATGTACGCGAGCCAATAATACATGTATGACCACCAACATTTATAATTATATATATATATATATATATATATATATATATATATATATATATATTATTTTGGGCCGGCCAAAGACCCAAATAGTTAAGGTCTGGTTCATTTAAAATTCGCTCCGCTTCACACAAGGTATATAAGTTGGTTCACATGGAAAGCAAGGTACATTATCTGATATTTATTTTTACTCATCTTAAATCTTGAGCTGGAGTAGGAGTTTGAGTGTTAACCTTATGCCTTTATCCTGCGCCACTGTACCGAAGATCAAAGTTGTCTGGTAATCATGTCCAAGATCTTAAGTCCACCTTCGAAGTTAATTGTTCACCAGATATCTTTGATCAACTTATTATGCGATGCCTCGTCATCTAACACATATCCTTTGCCTGATTGCATTGTACTTATGACGGAAACTAGCATTCAACGAAATAGAGATTGATTGGAGTTAGGTTTTCTAGATCACGGGAAGATTAATGAAATTCTAAACATCGGTATACCTCTGATTCTTGCAGTTACCGTCGTTGATCAAAAGCTGGCAGGATTTCTCGTGGATGACGAAATTTCTTGCAACATTCTCTACACATACACATTGAAACTGTTAGGCACCCAACAAGCATATCTTAATATGTATAGAGGGGGGGTTCTACTTTCCTTCAATGATTTGATGACTCGCCCTCGGGGAGTGACATATCTAACGTTAGCATTTGAAAAAGGAACGGGTGAAAGAAAGGTAATCCTCAACTTCCTAGTAATTCCTTGTAAAAGTGCCTTCAAAGGTATTCTAGGGAGAACATACCTGGTGAAGCTAGACACAGTGGCATCTCCAATCCACTTGAAATTAACCCATCATGATATGAAGGCAACACTACAACATGATGGGGCTTTAAAAGCGCTTTTTTTGGGCTTTAAAAGCGCTTAAAAGCGCTGTGAAAGCCAGCGCTGGCGTAGGTAACAAAAGCGCTTCTGAAAGCGCTCTGGTAGACCCCCCCCCCCTATAAGAGCGCTTTTCTGGAAAAAGCGCTCTGGTAGACCCCCCCTATAAGAGCGCTTTCCTGGAAAAAGCGCTCTCGTAGGGTGGCCTAGGAGAGCGCTTTTTCTGGAAAAGCGCTTTTATAGGTGTCTATTATTTTTATAATTTTTTTATTATTTCTAAACCTGCACTTTTGGCAGCAATATTTCAGAACCTGTAATTTACTATTTTTTGGCAGTATTTTTTCATGAACCTATAATTTATCATTTCTAATCAATATATACCATTATAATCGATATCGATTATATACAAAAAAAGTATTATATTATATACCATTAATGTAAATCAAAATAAATATATATATATATATACATATTTCTAAACCAAAACAACTAAACCAATTCACATATTTCTAAACCAAAACAACTAAATGGGAAACAACTTCCGAGTTCTTATGCAACCAATGTACGCTTCCTGTATTATCTGGAGCTATGTTGTATTGATGCTTTAGTGGAGAACCAGTAGTCACCTGAGCTATGTTGTATTGTGTCACAGAATATGAATCAAGTAACTGTACCCCGAAGGATCCTTCCACAGAAGACTTCGGAGTACAATTACTTGATTCATATTCTATGGAACATAATCGGCATGGGCACATTGTGTTCTATCCTTTACCAGTCCATCCACTGTTTGAAGCTCAACCTACAATAGAAAAACGTAATTATTACTAACTACATATAGAAAATCTTGAATCATGTAAAAGTTGATAAAACAGATATCCCTTGTAGGTCTATCATTCTCGCATGCCCTCTACCATTAACTTGCATCTTTGGACCAACTGGATTCCTGAAACCTCATAGAGTTGTACAGTGCTGGAGAAGAATATAACTCCTACATCAACATCACACAAAATCTTCATTATCAATAACATCTTCTACTTACTTGATACATGTCTTCAATACTCTAAATCACTGATAAAAACCTAACAAACTTTGTCTTCAATACTCTAAATCACACTGATAAAACCTAAATCACTGATAAATTAAAAAAGCCCCAATAATATTAACTATAACCCTAAATAAAATTTTGTATTTTTGAAAGCAAACAATGAAAAAAAGGAAAATTTCCGGCACAAAAAACACAATTGAATTATTTTAATTGAAGAAAAAAATTGATGATTTATAATAGGCAAATCGGACTATCTTACATAAAAGAACAAAGTGTAGGGAATCAAATTTAGTTACAATACAAGAACCACCAACACATTATGCTAAACTTTATTAAAATAGTGGAATCTGGAATCTACACAAAACAAGCCTGAAAAACTTGTTTGTAGAAATGACAATACCAAAATACAAATTACTAAAACCTTAGTACTATATAGAACATTAATAGCAAAACCAAACCTTATCCAACATCTGCTGTTGACCACCACAAGATCAACCACAAGCAATGCTAAGCTGATTGATCTATTTGAAATGCGCCGACATCCTTATCTTCTACCAAACTGCCCTCCGCACATCATCACTATCACCATTAACCTGAATTAATCAAACACCAAATTAATTATTTACATATAACTCTCTTTAGGTCAAAATCAATCTGTAGAATGCATATTCTGGTAGCAAAGTTTTAAGCCACTAGAGTTAGTTGGCGATAATTGGCAAAGTCCATGACTTGTTTACATGAGATCATACCTTCAAACCTCACTCCAATCATCAACACTATTGTACCATGAAAAACCCTAAATTCATGTATAATAACATGGACTAATATAACAGATGCTACATTTTTGGCATAAAAAACCTAAATTTCATGTACCCAACCATAAATTGTTGATTCTGGAGGAAAAAAATGGAAGATTTGATGAAAAAGGAGAAGAAACCTGCCTACAGTCATGGCGGAGGTTGCTAGGGTTTCGGAGAGAGAAAGAAAATCTAGAGAGAGTGAGAGAGAGAGAAGCGCTTACTGGTTGAAGGCTGGCGATGGAGTGAGGAAGGCGGCGGCGGAGTCGGTTGAAGGCTGGAGAGGGAGTGAGGACGGAGGCAGTGAGGGAGTCACGACGGAGAGGAGACGGTTGCTGGGGAGGGAGTTTGAAGACGGAGCAACGAAAGGAAGAAGAAAGTTCGTGTGTTCTGGATCTGAAACAAAACGCGTGTGTTAGTAAAATATATAATTTTTTAAATGGGCTACCAGAGCGCTTTTCAAAAGCGCTTTAATAACACCCCCTACCAGAGCGCTTTTATCCCAAAAGCGCTTTCGTAGCACCCACCCTATAAGAGCGCTTTTAAAAGCGCTTTCATACCCCCCTTACCAGAGCGCTTTTTTGCATCATTTTCCCTTGTTTATTAATTTTGTTTTTAGCGAACCTTACGAGAGCGCTTTTGCTAAAAGCGCTTTAGTAGCTGCGCTGCTAAAAGACAAAATTGGCGTAGTGCAAGGTTGGCCACTATTAGTGTCAACCTCGAGAAAGCTAGGAAATTAAGGAACTCATCCAAGAGGAAATTCTCACATCGGTCCATTTGTTGTTGTGTTCCCTAAATTATTGACTCTTTAGTCCAAGCAGCAACAAACATTTATTTATAATGTGTCAACTATGTTTCACTCACATAAGGTATATCATCACAAATAGTCTCAAAGTGTTTCAAGTGTTTGAAAAACTCAGTTTCTCTATTTGAATACATGATGGTGTTCAATAGATCCATGACATGTTCTCGTCTTTCTGATTTAACATACTTTTTACATTTCATAATAACGATTTTTGAAATATGGAACGAACACAACCAATGAGTTGAATTTAGGAACACAACTTCCATGGCATTGTTAGAACAAGATTTGTTCTGATCAATTATCTTAGTTTTGATGATAACAATAATATGAATTTTGCTTAAGATAATATGGTACTCTAATCCAATGCAATTTCCCTTTCAGGAAATATATAAAGAGTACGCATAATCCAGCGCTCAGAAGCTTTGTCTCAAGGGTTCAGCATGCAACATCAGAACATGGTCTGGCAAGACATCAGAAGATGGTCGAAGCAGAATCAGAACATGGGTCTATGGAAGCATCAAAAGAACATGAGATCAGAAGCACTGAAGCTCAGAAGATGGTATCACGCTCAGAAGCACTTCAAGGTCAGAAGATCAGAAGATGCTATGCACCAAGCTGTTTGACTCTGATGATATTCAAACGTTGTATTCACAAACATCAGATCAGAAGAAAGTACAAGTGGCAAGCTACGCTGACTGACAAAAGGAACGTTAAAAGCTATTAAAGGCTACGTCAGTAGACACAGCGTGAACAAGGCTCGAGGTAGTTGACAAAAGCGTATAACATTAAATGCGATGCTGTACGGAACACGCAAAGCATTAAATGCACTCAACGGTCATCTTCTCAACGCCTATAAATATGAAGTTCTGATGAGAAGCAAGGTTAACGATCCTGAACAATATAATTCAAAACACTTGCTGAAACGCTGTTCAAATCTAAACTCAGAATCTTCATCTTCATCAAAGCTCACTACATTGCTGTTGTAATATATTAGTGAGATTAAGCTTAAACGTTAAGAGAAATATCACAGTTGTGATTATCGCTTTTAAGAAGCATTTGTAATACTCTTGAATTGATTACATTAAGTTGTAAGGAACTAGAGTGATCGTGTTGATCAGAATACTCTAGGAAGTCTTAGGAGTGAACTAAGCAAGTTGTAACTAGAGTGATCGTGTTGATCAGTAGACTCTAGAAAAGTCTTAGAGGGTATCTAAGCAGTTGTTCCTGGAGTGATCAGTGTGTGATCAGAAGACTCTGGAAGACTTAGTTGCGGACTAAGTGGAAAACCATTGTAATCCGTGCGATTAGTGGATTAAATCCTCAGTTGAGGTAAATCATCTCTGCGGGGGTGGACTGGAGTAGTTTAGTTAACAACGAACCAGGATAAAAATAACTGTGCAATTTATTTTTATCTGTCAGTTTTTAAAGCTACACTTATTCAAACCCCCCCTTTCTAAGTGTTTTTCTATCCTTCAATTGGCATCAGAGCGCCGGTTCTAAGGTGCAAGCACTTAACCGTGTTTAGAAAAGATTCAGGAAGAGAAAAACGCTTCAGTAAAAGATGGTTGATGAAAGTGAAAAGTCTACACCTACACCTGCATCTACATCTGGCTCTGCTGAGCAATACAACGGTAACAATGGTTATACTAGACCGCCGGTATTTGATGGTGAAAACTTTGAATACTGGAAAGATAAACTGGAAAGTTACTTTCTGGGTCTAGATGGTGATCTATGGGATCTTCTGATGGATGGTTACAAACATCCAGTAAATGCCAGTGGCGTAAAGCTGTCTAGGCAAGAAATGAATGATGATCAGAAGAAGCTTTTCAGGAATCATCATAAATGCAGAACTGTTTTGCTGAATGCTATCTCTCATGCTGAGTATGAGAAGATATCTAACAGGGAAACGGCCTATGACATATATGAGTCCTTGAAAATGACTCATGAAGGAAACGCTCAAGTCAAGGAGACCAAAGCTCTAGCTTTAATCCAGAAGTATGAAGCCTTCAAGATGGAGGATGATGAAGACATTGAAAAGATGTTTTCAAGATTTCAACTCTTACTGCTGGATTGAGAGTTCTTGACAAGGGATACACCAAGGCTGATCATGTAAAGAAGATCATCAAAAGCTTACCCAGAAGATGGGGTCCTATGGTGACTGCATTCAAGATTGCAAAGAATCTGAATGAAGTTTCTCTGGAAGAGCTTATCAGTGCCTTGAGGAGTCATGAAATAGAGCTGGACGCAAATGAGCCTCAAAAGAAAGGTAAGTCTATTGCATTAAAATCCAATATCAAGAAATGCACTAACGCTTTTCAGGCTAGAGAAGAAGATCCTGAAGAATCAGAATCTGAAGAAGAAGATGAACTGTCCTTAATCTCCAGAAGGCTAAATCAACTCTGGAAGACCAAGCAAAGGAAGTTCAGAGGCTTCAGAAGTTCAAAGAAATTTGAACGTGGAGAATCTTCTGATGACAGAAGATTTGACAAGAAGAAGGTCATGTGCTATGAATGCAATGAGCCTGGACACTACAAGAATGAATGTCCAAATCTTCAGAAGGAAAGTCCCAAGAAAAAGTTTCATAAGAAGAAAGGTCTTATGGCAACCTGGGATGAGTCAGAAGATGACTCAGAAGATGAGCAGGCTAACTGTGCGCTGATGGCGACAGAAGATGACAGATCAGAATCTACATCAGAATCAGATTCTGAAGAGGTATTTTCTGAACTTACTAGAGATGAGTTAGTTTCCGGTCTAACTGAACTTCTGGAACTCAAGTCTCAGATTAGTCAGTCTCAAATACAAAAAGCTGAAAAAGCAATTTGAATTTGAAACAAAGAAGCTTGAGTTGGAGAATTCTGAATTAAAAGATAAACTTTTAAAATTATCCAATAATGTTGGATCTCCTTCTGATTCAGAAAAATCCACTCCTAGTCTAAACCATATTCTGAAAGAATATGATTTAAGTTTCAGGAAGTTCTTATCTAGAAGTATTGGCAGAAGTCAGCTAGCTTCTATGATATATGCTGTGTCTGGAAACAAAAGAGTAGGCATTGGTTTTGAGGGTGAAACCCCGTACAAACTTGAACCTGTTGATGAAATGAAAATCACATACAAGCCATTGTATGATCAGTTCAAGTATGGCCACTCCCATGATATTAGGCACACTTCACATGCTCAAAGTTTTCACATAACACACACCAAAAAGCATGTGACACAACCTAGGAAATATCATGAAACTCACATTAAAAATTATCATGCTGTTCCTCCTTCTGCTTACAATGTTAAACCTAAGTTCAATCAGAACTTGAGGAGAACTAACAAGAAAGGACCCAAGAAAATGTGGGTACCAAAGAAAAAGACTATTTCTTTTGCAGATTCTCTTGGTGACAAAGAAGATAAAAGTCAACATGACATGTCTCCTGGACTCAAGTTGGTCTCAACACTTGAAGGGAAGAAAGATTATCTTCCAAGTTCTGGTTCTTAAATCTGTTGAAGAAACTATGCTTGTAGGAGATCAGAAAAGAAAGTTGTTAGTCTTGGAACCATCTATTTTGTTTGTGTCTATAGCAATGATGTAAAATGCTACAGAATAGACAACATTGAAACATTGATTGTGGACGAATCAATAAACATCTGTTTTGATGATAAACTTATGAAACAAGAGCTTAAGAATTTCTGCAGATACAGTTTTGTCTTATCAGAAGCTGCAGAACAAAGAAGTGAACCTCCAGAAGCTGTGTATATCAGAAGTAATGGATCAGAAGATCATTCAAATTTATATCAGCACACTTCAGAAGAAGTGTTTCCAGAAGAGAAAGTAGATCAGATCAGAAGCAGTGATTAGAATCTGAAGGCGTAAAATCTCTCTGATATTTACAGCTGTCATCTATTATCTGATGGTGAACACGTGTCTGTACGGTTAGTACAAAGCGTGCAGTTGAAAAGACGCCGACCTAGGTAACTGTTTCAAATCATTTCATTTACCACGTTCTCTCTCCTCACGTCACTCATCATTTAATAAAATTGATTTCCTTTGATTCTGGAACTGTTCAATTTATATTTCTTACTATTTTTTTTCTTTTCAAATCCGTCTCTATATATTCTTTTCAAATCATATCGTACATCTTTTTCGCTCCTTTGTCTCTCTCTCTCTCTCCTTGCATTCTCTCGTTTGAAAAGTTCTTAGCCGTTTTCTAAAAAACCCTAATCAAAAACCCAGTTCGCTTCTCTTGCTCGTTTTGTTTTGGTCATTCTGCATCAATGGCTGCATCCTCATCCCAAAATGCTGAGTCATCTGTTCCTCATCATCTCCAAGAAGAAACGTTGCAACTTACTCCTGTTGTTGCATGCTCTATTCCCAAGAACAAATTAGAAGTTCTATGTGAACTTATTGTTGACTTTGACAACCTTGAAGAACATGGATTTAATCTTAAAGAAGACATCATCTTTCAAGGATGGACCTCGTTGTTTGCTGAGTTCGTTGGCCCAGTTTATCCAGATCTTGTCAAGGAATTCTGGGCACATGCTGTGGTTGCTCCAAAATCAATACTTTCTTTCGTCCATGGAAAGTTTGTTGTTATCACTGAAAACATCCTTAGAGTGATGTTTGATTTGAAGAACGCGGAAGGAGCTTTTGAAATCGATAAAAGGGAAGATTGGGAAGAGGTTCTATCCACTCTCTATTCAAATATCAAGAGAACAAAACACGTCAAGGAGTTGAGAGATATCTACAAAATCTGGACAAAGATCATTCTTGGGTGCTTCTACCATAGGAAAGCGACACATGCCGCTGACTTCATAAACAATGAGCAAAAATATATTCTTTATTGCATTGCCACTCAGAAGAAGGTTGATGTGGTTTACATTATCTTCAACCATATGTGGAAAGCAGTAAAGGATTCCAGAAACGCTTTCAGAAAAGAAAATGGTGGAACAATCATTCCTTTTGGTAGAATCATTACAAACCTTCTGGTGCATTCCAAGATTGTTGAGAGTCTGGAATCTGAAGGTATTGTGAAAGACCTTGCTGTCACATCTGGGGCCTGTCTGAACGCATTCACTTTAAAGAGGATGAACGTGATTAAGGCTATCATTAAGACTCCTCAACCTCTTGCTGGAACAACAATCAGAAGAGAGCCAGTTCTAGCTGAATTCAAAACCTTCTTCAATAGTGAGGTACCACAAGTCAGAACTAAGTATCTGAAATCACAAAAAGAGGATAAGAGTCTTAAAGATCAAGACAAAGGTGCTCCTATTAAAGTGAATCGTAAGAAGGAGGAAAGGACCAAAAGAAAGTTTGATCATCCTGCTGCTGCCACCAATAAAGAAGTGACCCAAGAAGAAGTCATTGCAAAGGTTGCTAAGGCTGTCTCTGCTGATTTTGAGAAGAAAAAGAAGGAAGCTGAGAAAAAGAAGAAGAAGTCAAACAACGATGCTGAGATTGTTGAAGTTGTTGAGAAGAAGAAAATCAGAAAAAGGAAGATGATTATTCAAAGCTCAGATGAAGAAAATGCTGCTCAAGAGGCTGAGAATCAACCAGAAGTTCTGGCTTATGTCAGAAGGAAAGAAATTGCTAGCGGCAAAGCAAAGGTTATTGAAGAGCCGAAGAGTAAGAAGCAGAAAAAGACTGAGGATGTGGCCAAAGCTTTTCTGAGAGGTTCCAAAGGTATATGCATTTCTGAACCTAATTCTGTTCCTGCTGTTTGTTCAGAAGCTGCACCAATAGAGATTGTCCCTACACCTGAACCAGAAAAAGCCACATCAGAATCACCTGTTTTTGCCCATGTTCTTACACCTCCATCTTCTCCTTTAACTATTCCTTCCTCTCCACCTACCATAAATCCTGTTCTGGATATACCACCCATTCAAACTCTCCTTCCATCTCAACCTTCTCTCAACGCTACTCTTGAACATACTCCCTCCACCTCTCAAAACAATCCTTGTGATTCTCCTTTTCCAACCTCTGCATCACATGAGCAGCTGCTCCGTGATTGCAACTACACTCCCAAGCCTCGTCCTGAAGCTGAAGTGGTAGTGTTAGATTCTGATACTGAAGCAGAATCTTCTTATAGGTTGGATAGAGAACCTCATCCGTACTTCACTTCCAAACCTGCCTTTTCAAAAACCCAAATAAAATCCCGCCCCGTATATCCTATTGGTGTAGTTTTTGAAAACATAAAGAGGAATCTCAGAAGTACCTTTGATACTCTCAGACTCGCTGAAAGTTCTGGATTGAATGATGTTGCTATGCGGAACTTCTGGAGGATCTTTCGCAGAGAATCAGATGCTCTGTTTTTAGAACTTCAGGAAGCCTGTGTAGCTGCTGCCCCACGGCCTCGTGGAATTCTGAGGAATTATGAGGACTTCTGGTTTGCTCGTCTCAGAGGAAGATATCTTTTGGATAAGAAGCCCTTCTTGGATGAGATGGAACAATTAAGACTCGCTGCTGCATTGGAAGCAAATCCTTGCATGGAGATTGTGGTTTGGATACCTCAATATCCTGTTCTGCTAGGAGACTTCAAGACTCTCTTTGACTATCTGAGGGAAAACCCGTCTGAGAAAGATCCAAACTTGGTCATTCCAGAAGTTGTTGACCCACCAGTAGTTGAAGGTCCTTCTGCTCCAAGGAATCTAGCTGCCATTCTTCAGGCACTTGAGAATGGAGACTTGGAAATTCCTGCTGCAGAATATGGAGATGCTTCTATGCAAGAAGCAGATGCTGAAGATCATGTTGCCAAAACTGTTCCTGTTGAGGAAATCCCTGCAAATGATCTATCTATGGAAGCTGCAGATCAACATGCCATTCCTGTGGTTGAAAGCGGTGAAGCTTCTTCTGGTGAATCTTCTCGTCTTGCAAGGACTCTAGAAGAAATTCAGAAGAGACAGGATGAGCAAAGCTCACTCAATGATCAGTATAGTGCTTTCATGGTGAGGCAAGAAGGACACAACAATATGGTTCAAGAGATGCTGACCAAGATCTTGTCAAGACTAGGGCCATCTTAGATTGAGTCTGTGTTGTTTCTTTCCTTTCGTTGCATCTGTCTTTGTGCATCTGATCTTCATGTACTTCTGTACCTGCTGTTTGCACATCAATGAAATCGTCTTCTTTCTCCGTGTGTTTCATTTTATTTGTCGTTTTATGCATCTGAATCTTTTGAAATATTCTTTTTGATGTTATGACAAAAAGGGGGAGAAGATAAATGATAAATGATTTGATTAAATCTATCAGTTGCTGGGTAAAGCTCCCACACATTCACTAACAAGAACTGCAAGTTCTACATGGTTTAAGTGTTTTGCAGGTATAAAGAAGTGAAGAGAACCTTCAAAGCAAAAAGCAAACACAGAAGCAAAACCATGGAAACTGAAGCAAGCCGAGTGCTGTCAAGCTTCAGAAATCAGAAGCAAGAAAGAAGAATGAATCAGAAGCACTGATAATAGAATTTGATCTATATTTGTCTATTTATTTTGACAAAATTCTATTTGCTCTGATACATATAATGTTATGGCTCTGATACATTATTTGCTCTGATACATTATTTTAGCCTATATGGCTCTGATACATATAATGTGTTCAAACATACATTTTATGTTCTAACTCGTTCATGCTGACTTTTGTCGTTTAGTTTTTGTTCTGTAACATTTCAGGATGTAGAGATGCTCAGATGATGCTCTGGTACATTCAACAATGTTCTGATACAAATCTAGCATGAAGTGATGTTGGTAGAAATTCAAAGCTCTGAAGCTATCCGAGGGAAGCAGAAATCAGAAGCTGCGAATGTTCTAAAGATCCAGAAAACTCAAGTTCTGAAGCTGTCCTGAATGGAAGCAGAAATCAGAAGCTGTGAATGTTCAGAAGATCAAAGAAATTCAAGTTCTGAAGCTGTCCTGAATGGAAGCAGAAATCAGAAGCTGTGAATGTTCAGAAGATCAAAGAAATTCAAGTTCTGAAGCTGTCCTAGATGGAAGCAGGAATCAGAAGCTGTGAGTGTTCTAAGGATCTAAGGAAATTCTAGTTTTGAAGCTGTCCTATGGAAGCAGAAGTCAGAAGCTATGAATTCTCTGAAGACAAGAAGCTTATATGATCGTCTCTACCGAAATAATCAGGGAAGTCTTTTATTAAAGTTCTTCGAGTATTTATTTCAGGGGGAGATTATTTATCTCAGGGGGAGATTGTTAATCTCAGGGGGAGACATATTCATATGCTTATGCTATAGCTGTGTAATTTGTCTTTTGCCTACTATTCTTTCTGATCGCAAATTCATATCATTTATATATGTTTTTGTCATCATCAAAAAGGGGGAGATTGTTAGAACAAGATTTGTTCTGATCAATTATCTTAGTTTTGATGATAACAATAATATGAATTTTGCTTAAGATAATATGGTACTCTAATCCAATGCAATTTCCCTTTCAGGAAATATATAAAGAGTACGCATAATCCAGCGCTCAGAAGCTTTGTCTCAAGGGTTCAGCATGCAACATCAGAACATGGTCTGGCAAGACATCAGAAGATGGTCGAAGCAGAATCAGAACATGGGTCTATGGAAGCATCAGAAGAACATGAGATCAGAAGCACTGAAGCTCAGAAGATGGTATCACGCTCAGAAGCACTTCAAGGTCAGAAGATCAGAAGATGCTATGCACCAAGCTGTTTGACTCTGATGATATTCAAACGTTGTATTCACAAACATCAGATCAGAAGAAAGTACAAGTGGCAAGCTACGCTGACTGACCAAAGGAACGTTAAAAGCTATTAAAGGCTACGTCAGTAGACACAGCGTGAACAAGGCTCGAGGTAGTTGACAAAAGCGTATAACATTAAATGCGATGCTGTACGGAACACGCAAAGCATTAAATGCACTCAACGGTCATCTTCTCAACGCCTATAAATATGAAGTTCTGATGAGAAGCAAGGTTAACGATCCTGAACAATATAATTCAAAACACTTGCTGAAACGCTGTTCAAATCTAAACTCAGAATCTTCATCTTCATCAAAGCTCACTACATTGCTGTTGTAATATATTAGTGAGATTAAGCTTAAACGTTAAGAGAAATATCACAGTTGTGATTATCGCTTTTAAGAAGCATTTGTAATACTCTTGAATTGATTACATTAAGTTGTAAGGAACTAGAGTGATCGTGTTGATCAGAATACTCTAGGAAGTCTTAGGAGTGAACTAAGCAAGTTGTAACTAGAGTGATCGTGTTGATCAGTAGACTCTAGAAAAGTCTTAGAGGGTATCTAAGCAGTTGTTCCTGGAGTGATCAGTGTGTGATCAGAAGACTCTGGAAGACTTAGTTGCGGACTAAGTGGAAAACCATTGTAATCCGTGCGATTAGTGGATTAAATCCTCAGTTGAGGTAAATCATCTCTGCGGGGGTGGACTGGAGTAGTTTAGTTAACAACGAACCAGGATAAAAATAACTGTGCAATTTATTTTTATCTGTCAGTTTTTAAAGCTACACTTATTCAAACCCCCCCTTTCTAAGTGTTTTTCTATCCTTCAGGCATTAATCAATGCAAGTTTTTGGTCCATCACCATAACCTTTGGTAGCCATTTCTCGGAAATGAACAACTCTTTGAGCTTCTCCAGTGCCCATGTGAATTTCTCCACCCTTTCATGTTCCAAATAAGTAAAGCCAACCAAAAACGTCAACTTTGTTTACGTAGCACCAACAATCTCAAGCAGTGGAATTCAGTACCTGTATGGCTTTTCGATGCATATAATAAAAAAACTACTAAATTGATATCTGCATTTTTTTAATAAGCATTGGTATCTAATACATGTATGATTACCTATTTGTCTTGTATGTACAATAAAAAATCAACGCCAAATGAAACATATTCAACAACTTTATTGAAATAGGGTGTGTCCAAAAGATATTAGTAATAACATTTTAGTCGTCCCTATTTCTAGTCCAACTCATGTATTTCTCTCTATGAATAAGACTCAACAACATTTGCATTTCTCACAATGGACCTCTCTTGCTCGTATAATATGTAGCTCTAGCTTTATAAACCTGGGTAAAACTCGTGAGATTTTCTAGATCTTTACCTTTCAAAGCAGCGACTATGTACCTTGGAGCCATAATGTACTTCGTCATGTCATTCACATATTGTCTTTCATGATCTTTTAGACGGCCCAATATGTCATGGCTTTCTAAATCCTTAGATAGTTTATGATTATGCATCCCACACCTAATAATCACCTTCGAACCGATACCATTTTGCACAAATTTCAATCTAAAAGGACATTTAACTTTCATACTATAAATGCCTTCCGAGGAGTTATTGTTTTCAGACGCATTCTTCCTTTTGTAATTTCCTCTTGTCTCACAAGCCATAATTAATTTATCTTTCCTCCCTCGCTTCCCATTAGCTGTATCCAAACGAGCAACGACAATAATAATACCATGTCGTTTACTAGTAGTTTGTGTTCAAGCTAAAACTTCAGACCGGGACTTAACAATCTCTCAATTACAACGTATAAAGAGTAAACTATCAATATCATAGAGACAAGAAAACCTTTAAATTTTGAAATTGTTACATAGAAAACATACAACGTCAGTGGTGAAGAACTACATAAAATCTGTACAGTAATCCGTAGAAGACGCTATCGGTTCTAGACAATACAAGTAAAGCATTTTTCTGTACTATCAAAATTTCTGTATATAAGCAAAACTTTCGGTGTGTCGGAAATTTTAAATTTTTCCAAAAGTTTTTGTTATTCATCGAAAATTTGGAAAATTTCTGGTAGGCTCTGTTTGGTAAAACTAGCTGATAACTGATAGCTGGTAGCTTTTAGCTGATAGCTGGTAGCTTTTAGCTGGTAGCTTTTAGCTGGTAGCTGGTAGCTGATAGCTAGTACCTGATATTTGATAAGCTAATGTTACTGTTTGGTAAATTAGCTGTTTCATTAGCTGATAGATACAAAATGACATTAATGGCATTTTAATTAATGAGGGTAATAATATATTTTAGTTAAAATAATAAGGATATTAATGGAAGAAAAACTCACAAGCTAAAAGCTACAAGCTCAAAAGCTACTTCAAATAGCTTTTGAAAAAAAAGCTAAAAGCTAGTAAAAAAGCTACAAGCTAAAAGCTAAAATAGAGTTACCAAACAGAGCTTTTTTATTAATACGAGCTGAAAAGCTAAAAGCTAAAAGCTAAAAGCTCTTTTTTTTGTCTTACCAAACAGACTCGTAATCTTTTGTTTTTTTTTTTTTTAAGTAAATACTAGAATTTTCAAATTTTTTGATAATTCTTCTCCGACAATTTCGTTTTCCCCACACTATTTCCAGTAAAAACACGAATTTTTTTATTAGAAATTGCGAAAACCTCATACCAGAAAATTTGATTTTACTTCCTTAGTTATATTAAAAAAAAAATTATTGAATTTAAATTTTTTTTTAAAATAAATAATAGTAAAGCATTTTTATCGTTAAAAAAAATATGGAGAATGTCAAGTATAACTAAGGGTGGCAAGTTAAATTCTCGTGAGAAACTAGTGTCAACTTACAAGGAGCCCAATAAGGCTAAAAGCCTTGTTACTACAAAGCCCAAACCAAGAAAGTAGCACAGTCCTTGTGATTCCTCAGCAAAAGCGATCTATTCCCTTGTGATGGGATAATTAGTTACACCAGTTGGTGGATTGATAGTTTGTTATTTCCTACTTTGTTAGTGGATTCTTTGTCATCATGATAAAGTTAGTTACCATTCTTATATTCATATATTCCATTGACATCATTGAATAAAAAATCATGAGAAATTATTGAACTTGGTCCTCCACTTTATTTACCTATTCGTATGTTGCTTCAAAAAAAATTATTAGTACTAAGTATGTACCCATTTTCCGGATGACAAATATTTGTCGTCTGATCTAATCATTTGTCGTGAACACAAGATTTGTTGTCGTGCAACCATAAATTTCTCTTGTTTTGTTTTTTGTGTGTGGTGATGAATACACTGAATTTCACAAACTTTGTTTTGTTGCATGTAAAAAAAACACGAAAAGAGAAAACGGTTGTGGGCCTTGTGTGAGTGTGACGTTGACCCAGCAAGAGAGGAGAACTGAAGTGGCCAGAAAATAGGGTCGTACAATTACAATACTGCATGAAAAATTTCATTTTGTGCAAAAGTGGCATTCATAATTGAAGGGTGAAAGAGAGAAGGGTTTGTCTCCTATTATGCAAAACTATAAGTTTCAGAATTTTTGTCATCACTGCATGTCTGCAAAGCTCAAACAAAATAGTGTGTCAATGGAAGAGGACAACAAAGACTACTGTTGAGGAGAGATAGAGAGCAAGAGAGAGAGAGAGAGCATGTTATATGTTAATAATACTAAATGATATCTTACTCTTCTTAGGCTAAGACTCTCTCTGTCTCTCTGTCTTTTCCAACTCTATGCCCATATCACATCACATCCTTCACTAAAATATATTCAACAGATCAATTTTGTAATCTGTTTGTCTTTTAACTTTTTAATAATAATGATGTTGAAACATTATTGTTCAAATTCAACAACATTGCTCTTTGTACATGACACTTCTTTGAATATAAGTTATAACCATATTACTGTTATCTTGATGTCACAAGTACTAACTGGTGTTAGTTGATGGGCAAAACAATGGATAAATAATGTAGAACAATTCTATTTCATAATTAAATTTTTAAGACTATATTATATTCACCTTGCATCTTATTAGTTCTGGCGTATCCTTGACAAACTTAATCCATATTTTGCAAATAATGACTTCAATGTGTTAGTTCACTAGTATTAGAAATATGAATAATATTGAGAAAATGTTTTATGACTTACCCTCTCTTATTCACAGGATGTAAAGTCATGATTATTTGCTCTTTGACTTAGATATCTCGAGATTCATCAAACAAAATAGAAAAAAAATATCTTTAAGAACATCAAGTATAACTTGAGTGGTTTGCACTTGCAGCACCTCTAACAATATCCTTTTGAATTTTGGAAATTTTAACTTCATATTTCCATGACAATTCTTCCAAATATTATAAATAACTTCATTTTGGTTAACAAGAAAATTCATAAGTTTAAAAAAATTCTTATTTTTTGATGACACTAAACTCGTCATTACCATGAAAACTTAAACCTTAGGCTAATAAATAGTTAATGCAGTCAATTATATTAGTCAAACGAATTCAATATTCCTATCTAACTTGATTGAATAGTTTACACAAGACACCTTCAATATGTTGTTTTTGTTTTACTAGTGATTGACAACTTCTCAAGAATTAATTACTAGAGCTATTTGAATCTCATAGATGGACTCGAAACCTTTCGCTTCTTTTTCAATTTATAAAACCTTTTGTTATAAAGGAATCACCACTAATTTTCTGTTCTCCAGCATGTGATCTAATGAGATAACAACACAAATAATATGCAACATTCTTCTTTTAACTATATTCCAACCAGCTATCATATTTTAAATACTAATTCAAATTTAATTTTAACTATATTCCAACCAGCTATCATATTTTAAATACTAATTCAAATTTAATTTATTAAAAGTATCCTCAAATTTCCTTTGTGAAAAATTACTTTCTTTTTGTTGACAAGAACTCTTTTTGCAAATAATATATCCTACTTTCATCTCTTTTACTTAGATGATAATTTTAAATTTTTGGCCTTAAATCAGAATCTTTCAAAGGAAATTTCTTTGGCCACCTCCCAACCTTCTAGTCCACCTCTGGTGAAAAACCCAAACTACCTCTGACTTCGAAAATGTATTTCCGAAATGCAAGAAAAAGGTGTTTTCGGAGATGCATCTCCGAAAGCGCCTTTTTTTAAAAAAATTTGACTTATTTCGGAAATGCATTTCCGAAAACACCATTTCGGAAGTTCATTTCCGAAATATTGCGCGTTTTGCAGATTAAGCAAAACAGCCCCCCTCCCCCCAAATCATTTACCCTAAACCAATATCAAACTCAACTCCTCTGAAATTTTCTGCAAACCCACTTCCAAGGCTACATCAAAGGCTCCAATCACCTTGCTATACTACATTCAAAAGCCCTCCAATCACTCAATTTGTAAGTTTTATATTTGTTAGATCCATAATTCAAATGCATGTTAGGGTTGTTTTCAATTGCATAAATGATATAGGGGTAGGTTGTTAGTAGTATTTAGGTTGTTTAGAAGCATTATGGGTTGTTTTGAAGTTTGATTTTGGGGTCAGCCATTGGAGGTTGCAGAGAAGTTCTGCGCAGGGGTGTTTCGGAAGTTCATTTCCGAAAACACCTCCATTCCCAGTTTCGGAAATGAACTTCCGAACTGTATCAGAAGTGCAATTTTTTGTTTTTTCTTTTGTCTCGCATATTAATCGATTTCAACTGTTTACAGGAACACGTCAGGCAACCAACCAGCACGCATCAGACAGGGTAGAGAGACCCAGACTGCGTCGGCTAGACGCGAGCGGGCGGCGGCGCAGCTGGCGTCGACACAGGGACGGGGGCAGAGCCGGGGACGACGTGTGCGAGTTCCCGTGGACGTGGGAGAGGGTACCTCCTCATCTGGATCTAGGAGTCGGTTGGCTCGGGTATCTTCTTCCCGCCAGCGAGAGGAGGAGGAGGAGGAGCAGGAGGAGGTGGCAGTGCCATACCACGAACCGGAGGGGGTACCGGATGTTGACCCTCCATCCGAGGAGGAGGATGAGCAGGAGGACAGCTACCCGGGAGGGCCCTTTGACACTTTCGTGCTGATATCCTACCGCGATCACGTCGCTCGGCGTATCTGGGAGGGAGAGGTATTTTTTTTAATTTAACCGTTTATAATTTAGACGTTTATTCGATATTTTCTTAACGGTCTATTTAACATATGCTTTTATTTGTTTTTTTTGGAACAGGAGAGAGATCCTTTGAAAATGGTGAACCACGCCCGGAAAATTTTCAGTTTGTTTAAACCAGCAGCTGAGTGGTTTAACGACGCGGTGCGAGGTTCAGGGCTTAGCGGGCTCTGCATGACGGGGTACACCACCATCAGCCACGGCATGCAGGGGGCATTTGTGGAGCGCTGGCACAAGGAGACGTCTTCTTTCCACTTGCCGGTTGGGGAGATGACGATCACCTTGCATGACGTGCAGTGTCTTCTCCACCTGCCGATCAGGGGTCCGCTGTTGGCCCACACCCGGATCCAGAGGGTCGAGGCCAGTCAGTGGATGGCGCTCTATTTGGCCATAGTGCCCGAAGCTGCTGACTATGAGTGCATCACGACATCTGGGCCTCATATCCGGTTCACCACACTGAGCGCTTATTTTGAGCACCACCTGGACGCGACAGCCGAGGCTGAGGAGGCGGGTGACGATCTATTCACACAGTATCACCGCGGCTGCGCTCTTCGGTGCTGGTACATGCATGTGGTAGGCGCTGCATGCTTTGTGGACAAGAGTGCAAGGTACGTCGACGTGACCTACCTCCGCTACTTCATGGACCTGGATACCGTTCACCAGTGGAACTGGGGGGAAGCTACTCTGGCATACCTCTACCAGAAGCTGAATGAGGCCTCCAACTGGAGGACGAGGCAGTTGGTCGGATCCTGCACACTACTTACGATACGTTTCATTTTAATTGTTTCGTATTTATTTATGTTTCGTATTTATTTATAATACATTATCGTGTTTCTATTTCAGAGCTGGATCATCTCCTACTTCTCCCGCATCCACGGCTTCCACATCGATCCTGCGTACGTTGACGCCATGCCCAGGGCCGCCAGATACGTTCTCCAGAGGGGGAACAATGCGGTGGGACCATACCGTGGGTACCTGGACCGCACGATGCACGACGACGTCACCTGGAGGCCGTTCAGCGACTACACTCAGATTGTCCCCTTTGACGACATATCTCTATATTCTGGCTGGTTGGCATGCGGGACTACCATCATGGTCCGGTATCTCCCTGAGCGGTGCATGCGGCAGTTCGGATTCGTGCAGATGATACCCAGGTCACCCTTCGAGGCTGCTCCCGACACAGTGACCAGAGTGCAGCTCACTGCCATGTTTGAGGATTGGGAGCATCATGTGGTACCGGAGGAGTATCTTCGCCGGCGGGTCACCCAGGACTGGCACAGTGTGGAGGGGTACGTCACATGTTTCTATCGGGTTTCACATCCTTTGCTGACACCCGACGCTCCCGGCGCTCCTAGGCCAGCACACGAGGAGATCTTGGAGAACCAGCAGGCCGAGGATGACCACGCCATTGATCTCCTGCCGATCTGCCAGCGGATAGAGATGCTTGGGCGGGACGCGTTGGATCGAGGTGTCGTTCATCAGGGCGGTCCAGAGGCAGTCGCCGTGATGGAGATGATCGTCACTGATGCGGGCCGTGCGGCGGCATACAGGCGGCAGAGGAGGGCCCAGGGTGAGAGGGTTAGGCACACCCAGTAGTGGTCGGGTTTATTTATTTTTTGTTTTCGGATTGTATCTTTAGCACACTATTTTTTTTTGGATTTGGATCGGCTTGTATATATTACTTTTTTTATCATATTAGTTTTTTCTGTTTATATGTCATTTATTTTATTTCCCGGTTTCCTTTAATTAAAAATACGAGACTGTTAAGAAAAACATAAAAAAAAACACAGTTTCTGCATAATTCGGAAGTTCATTTCTGAAACCCCCCAAAATCTGAACAAAGGTGTTTTCGGAAGTTCATCTCCGAAAACACCCCCCATGAGGTGTTTTCGGAGATGCACTTCCGAATTGTGGAAATTTTTTTTTAAAAAAAAGTGCTTCGGAAGTTCATTTCCGAAGCAGGGGTAATTTGGGTTTTTCGCTGGGGATGACCCCCATAGGAAGGTGGCTAAAGAAAAAACCTCTTTCAAAAGCTTTTCATATTCGAATTTCAAAAATCTTTTTTTTTTTCATATATGGACTCAATTTTTAGTTTTTTACATTCATCAAATACTTGAGATTAGGAGTGGATGGTTGCTCTCAAGATTTTCTTTTGAAATACTTCTACGTTGCTTATTGCTAGAAATAAAATAGTGTTTAATGTATCATGTTATGAAAATCATATGCAAATACAATAATTTCAAACAAGCACTACAAAATCCTAACAACAAAATCTCTACCATTAGTACAAATTCAATCTCAATAAAGTAAGTCCACTATAATTTGATGACCATAATAAAACAAATAATAACTACATTAGATTATAATCAAAATAAAATAATTAAATAAAAAGTTTACTTCTTAAAAAATTAATGATAGAGAAAGAAGCAAAATTAATGGAGGGAGAAGACACCGGAAGAAAACAAATTGTAGGTGGATGAACGATGCTAAACAGCAAGAGTACAAATGTGTGAGTGGAAGAAGATGAAGAGAGATAAAGGTAATAGAACTAGGTGATTTTGTATGTGAGACGATGAGTATTTTTTTTTTTTAAGCTTCTTTTTTTGTTTAAACTAAATTTGTTATTAAGATGGTGAGCGTTGGTGGAACTATTATTTTGACTAGAACAATCCATCTTTGGTGTACCATTAGTCTTAGATTTATTTGTAGGTAGAAATATTGAAGTTGTTTCTCTATAATCAAAGTGACGAAAATGCTCTTTCCTATGTAACCTTGTATTATTGCACAACATCTTTAAGTAAGGTTTGTAATTCATAAATATGTATTACAAACTTTGAACAAACAAACAAAATTGTTATGTTATTGTTACTTGTGTAATTTAGATTTTACAATTTGAACCATCAAAATAAAAATTTGAATTGTAGAATTCAAATTACACTAATAACAAACAAAATAAATAAATAAAAAATTAGTTATATGTTTCAATATCACACATACATGAGTAACTTTCTATTTTGGGAGAAGATATATATTTGAAGACCTTCCTCTAAGTTTTTACAACCATCTTTGAATCACGATTTGATTCAATGAGTGAGAATTTGATTCAGACGAATGAGTTTATCTTGCCATAGCTTCCTAGCAATTAAACATGCACACCACGATTTGTATGGTAGTCTTATTAAGCAACCACATATAAATTTATACATACCACATCATTTCACTTAACCTTCCTCATTCGCCATTAAAAGAAAAAATGTTTCTAGAAATGTTTCCATCCAATCCAATTGAGACAGTTTAATGGAATTCATACGGGTCCAAAAAATATCTTTGACAGTCAGG
Source organism: Vicia villosa (assembly GCF_029867415.1). Classification (NCBI taxonomy): domain Eukaryota; kingdom Viridiplantae; phylum Streptophyta; class Magnoliopsida; order Fabales; family Fabaceae; genus Vicia; species Vicia villosa. Next base: position 94,887 of record NW_026705656.1, on the reverse strand, counting down.
ACTCAATTTGTGGCTATACTTTCAACCCAACATTTTCTCATATGTTGCATTTTTAACATGGTCCCTTGATTCGCAGGTAAATCTGATCTTTCAATAGTAAATAAATTTCATGGCAACAATTCATTCTATGAAATAAATTTCCTCTCACCCGTCAAATGTAGGCGACAATCAATACACTATACATATAGAGAGATACAGTGTCAACTTTCGCATCGACAATTTGAGATACAATCTAAACTTTCATTGCAAATCCGCAGGAAATTCATAAGGACCGCCCATATCTAAAACAACCAATTTAATTTTAAGAAAAGGTTTCACAATCAATTCAAGTTCTAGGATCTGAAAATGCATTATAAGGATTTGCCACTTGTTCAGATCGTACATACCAAAAGCATGTATGCTTAGATTCTACAATTTGAAGTAAACCAGTGCAGACTAAGTAACATGAATTGCATGAAAATGCTATAAAGTACAAGGCCTATCAATATTTGTTATCATGTGTCAGATTAGTTGTATACTCATACACCAGATATTATGCTGTGCACCTAAGTCTCTCCCTTATTCATAACACCAAGCCAATTAATCGATATGTATTCATTCGATGGCAAGGCAACACGTGGGGTTGACTTTATTACAATGCTTTAACAACAAATGACCTAGTCTTAGTACAAACTTGCCAAGTGAACATTATACTGAAGCAGCAGTTTTTCATAATTTGCAAAGATAGTTAGTTTACATAAAGTGGTTCTGGCTCCACTTTCCGTCTGATCCTGAAATATAAATTGACAGAAAAAAGTGTTAGAGAATGCCACCCAAAGAGTTTGTGTACTGATTTGTAAAAGTGAAAAAGAGCCAACAAAAATACTCTCCCAGTGATCCAAACTCACCAATTTTCGGGTGCCCATTTGCAGCCATCCGTATCTACCACGTGCAAGCTATATGCATGTCGTGATTTTTGGGACTGATTTTCAAAGCTTTCAACCACACAGAAAATAAGATAAGGATGGATTATCAGTAACTCGCCTTCAAAGGAAAAACTTTCGTTCTATTTCATGAAAAGAAATACATTGCCGAGAGAGAATTGTTTTAACAAACCTTTGGTGGATAAGATTGCCATGGATGACAACCAAAGATCCAGCTTTTACTTCAATAGGAACAAAATCTTTTTTATCATAAGATGGTGATGGTTTATCGAATTTAACACCATCTTCATCTCTATAGAATTTTCTAACAAGCCCATCTACAACAACCATAGAATAAAATAGAAAGGAAAACTGATTAAATCTGATCAACCAAGGTAAAGGATAAATGATTCGAGTAACAAATAAACCAGAAAGAGAAGAAAAAAGCACTACTTTTGTGAGATCCAGGAATTGCCCAAAGGCAACCGTTTGATAAGGTGGCATCTTCTAAAGCCAGCCACAGCCCTGTGCATGTTTGTGGTTCAGTATAAATAAATGAGTTATCTTGATGCGGCACTACTTCACCACCGATGCCAGGTTGCTGCCGATAAAAAATTTGTAATCCGGTTATGATAATGATTAAGCATCAAATACATATATACTAAGACCCTTTAGTTATTGCAACCAAGGTTGTTAAAATCTCGATTTAAAACTTAAACTCTATAGATTTCACGTTTCTAGGTCAGCATTTCGTGTTAAATCACAGGTAAAAACCTTTTTATGTAAAATCGTATTCCGTAATGATTTTACGTGATTTAAATCGTCCTTAAATCGGTGAAATCGTGTAAAATCATGTAAAATCGTTGGATTTTACTCTTTGACCTGATTTTACTTTTTTTAAGTCAAAATTTATAAATCAAATTTTATATTTTGGCCCATAAAATTTTCTCTATGAATTTTTAATTTTATTCACATTCATATCTTGGTTATAATATTAAAGAATCTTTAACATTTGGACATGGATTTAATCAAGTCGGATATGAATGTTCTAATGAAGATAGAAGCATTGAACTTTTGTTTAAGTTGAAGATGAAAATGAAAAGATTTGTTTTTTTTTAACTCGAAAAACTTATGAAACTATTATTTTTTTATAATCTTTTAGATATTACATTTTATGATCTGGTGGACAATTTATGTAGTTTGATACAAGTTTGTGAAGATTATGATTATATAGTATATTTTTACTTTATAATAAAGTTAAAATTTTAAATAATTAATGCATTAAAAATATTATATAAGTATACATATGTCGTATATATAAATTTAATATAATTTTAATAAGAGGTAAATTCTATGATTTTACGTTTCGATTTTACGTTTCGATTTTACCTAGGTAAAACGAGTCAAGGTAAAAACTCGATTCTGACAACCTTGATTGCAACCATATAATCAGAAAGACAGTAACTGAACACACAATAGACCCAGAAAATGTACCTTAAATATATACATAGACTGCATGATTACCGGTCTCTTGTAACCTAAAGAGCGCATCAAACTTGAAGTCTTCTCAGAAGAAGAAAAATTCTTGAATGCAGGCTCAATCTCATGAAGTGCTGCAAAAAATTCACAACACAGCCCGAGGACCGAAAATGAAAAGTTAGATTCAAAGCAAACTAAATCAATTTCCACCAAACAATTCTACCTCCACATCTTGCCCAACCAAACACTAATACTAACTAATAAAAGTAGTGTCCTCACTATCATTCACACATTTTCCTAAACAAACTAATTCAACTACATGACTCCAAAGGTGTAGCCAAGTGGTATCAGTTGAGACATCAAAGGAGTGTTAAGAATGAGGTCTAAAATTCGATCCCTACCGCTAACAAATTCTCTCTCCCCCTAACAAATTAAACATTTGCTTATAAAAAACAAGCCGTTCACAAGGCCCATATCGAAAGACCCAAGAGCGGCATCAAGCAAAAGAGCGCATGGAGTACTTGATCCCTCATTCCACCTAGGGCAGATGATTCCGCCCTCGGATGCGTCAATCACCGTCTGATTAAATATAACGGTCACCAACATAACGCACCTTCTCTCACATAGACGGCTTTAACCGCTCACGCTATATAGGAAAGAAAGCCTGTCATTTCAGGCATATAAATTCATTTTCACTATCACAATATTCATTATTATCTCACTAACTTCGGCATTGGAGTGCTAACCTTGTAGGTTAGCCCCCTCTCCGCTACACTGGAAACTTGCTCCACCGATCCAAGATCTATCTCACCGTCAACCGATTATTTCTGGTTCCCAAGCGAAACATTGGTGCTGTATGTGGGAACTCGAATGTGAACCCAAGGAGGTGCCTTCTCTAAAGGACAAAGCCAAGAGGGTTCTCGCACCCTAAGCGGACAATGCCTCGTGTAGCCGTAGTGACGCGGACTTAGGACGGCCAAAACAAAACCAGATCAATTACATATATTTTTAAGAGTGACTATTCAAATTTCTAGTTCAAAAGAGAGCAGAGAGGTATCAAAATATTAAAGGTTTATTCTTACCGTGGCCAACTTTATTGAGGGAAACTTGCTTTGGCTGCTTTAAGTTACCATCATCCCCAAATGCTTTCTCTACATAAAACAGATTAATAAAACTTAAAAGAAACCCTAATTACAATAAGACCAAAAAAAAAATGTTTTTTTTTCATCAATACCTTCAAAGAAGAACGAAACTCTTTCAGCACTCTCGAAAAAATAATTATCAGTCAACTGTTGCTGAAAAAGATTAAAAAAAAAAAAAAAAAGAGAATCAGAACAGATAGAAAAACACTAAACTTTAAACATGAAAATGAAAAGTACGTAAGTAACCTGGTTTTTGGTGGAGAAAATAGAGGCGGTGGAAGAAGGATCGAATTCATCAACCAACTGTTCCATTCTCTTTGTCATGCTTTGAATCTCATCGTCAGTAGCAAAGGATTCAATCACAAGATAACCTGTGAAAATGATTGATTGATTGAGGATTAAGGAGTGGAAAGGAATTGAATTGGGTTGATTGAAGTGAAAGGATTTGGTTGAAGTGAAAGGATTTGGTTACCTTGAGAGTTGAAGGATTTGAGTTGATCCAGACTCAGCAAACCCATCTTCTCTTCTGTTGTGTTTTGCCTCACAGTGTCAAATGTGAATTGTAATCCAAATCTTTTTCTTTTTCTTCTTTTGAAAGGATACATATCATTTAGCCTCACAAGTCAAATTTCCATATAGGGTTTGTTAATGGATATGAAATTAATTATTATTTAGTATTATTATTTTTGGGTTAAATATGTGAATTTTTTTCAATAACCTAAGTATCGAAAATAAAATACATAAATAATAAATAATCATGTTTCGGAGAAAATGATAACACGCAGTAGTCAAGTGCGATGGCGACTCCATTGATTTTTATAAAGGAGATGCCAACTGAGATGACTCTTAGGTGTATGTGATTTTGAATTAGCCATCTCAGATGGCGCCTAGGTTCAAATTGATTTTTTTTTGTTAAAAAAAAATAAAAGACAATTTCGTCGCAAATAAAAATTTGAATTTCAATAATAATTAAACGATTACATAATGAGAATAAAAGTTACATATTATTTAGTTGTCTCCTAGACTCAATAACGACCTGTGGTTCCCCACCTGCGTCCTCGCCTAACTCGTGGTGTGTTTCGACGAATTTCCTGTTGCAGTTGGGTCGAGAGTTGTTGTGGTTGGGTCGAGGGCCTTGCGAAGTCGATGCATTCAAGATCCATGAAATTCGTCAGATCATCATATCCGGAAGATCCGCTTTCAAACAGTCGGTTACTCATGCCCTCAAAGTTTGGTCGTATTGGTGGGGGGTTCCACGGGTGGTTGATAGCACTGGTCGTATGAATAACGGGGTGCAAAGGAAATGAATCTTATAGAGTTTGGTACTGTGATTGTTAGGTGTTATTGTAATGTGATTGTTGATCGTAACTTAGGTTGGTTGGGGAATATTCTTTAGGTAGGCCAGTGTCTAGGCTAAGGTGAGATAATGAGGGGCCCACATTGGGATGACGAATGTATTCTTGGTATTGTGATTGGGCGTGGGGCATATGGGTGTATTGGTATTGAGATTGTGATTGGGGTTGGGTGTGGGGCGTATGGGTGTATTGGTATATAGGTTGTGATTGGGGTTGGGAGTTTGTGGATCTGTATCGTCGTGGTGTTTGGCTGGAGGTTGATGTGTATTGTGTTTGTTGTTGGGTGGTGTATGATTGTTGGTAGTGTTGTTGGTGATTTGAGGATTGTATCCATTGTGTGCGTGGGTCGATCAAATACCTCGGGTCAGACACAAACATTTTAGGGTTAGTAATCGATATGTACCAATCAATATATTTATCTGTGTGTCGCATATTATTCTGGGTGAGGAAAATAGGGAATTGTAAGACATATCGGTAACACCTATGCCACATCTTACACCATTTCAGAGCGAATTATTTCCAATTAATACCCCCATTAGGTGTCGTCTCTTCTGAGATGTCAAGGTTCTAAACAAGTTGGATCGTGCGGTATTTCTTGATGCATTCCGAACTACATCTTGACACAGTCACTTTGGTGCATCTCCTCGACGTTGAACCGTATGATTACAATATTTGCAGTCCAAACTAATGCATCATCGGGGTTGGGTTCATGGTCCAAACTCAAATATGGTCTCCAGATAAACTGTGGATAAAATTAAATTAGAATAATGATAACTAAGTTAAAAGAAGAAAAGTTTAGAGTTAATGTGTACATCATTCGGGCCAAGGTGATCCAAAAGATTATGATATAGAGACACATTATATCTTGGATTTTTGTTGTAATCCATACGCGTTACACAATACCTGAAGGAATGAAAAAACAATTAATTATGTACATCTATTTAGTGAAGAGAGAAATAATAAATTATTTACGCTATAGCCTTACTTTGTTGCATAGGGGAACATGAACGGATTGTGGTTGACAGGGTTAAGGGACTCCATTCTCCACCAACCTCGTGCATGGAGCAAGAAAGCGCATCCTTAAAAAGTAAATGTGTCGTTTGTTGCATTTTTACATAATGAACTGTATAGATAGGCTAAAACGGCAGAACCCCAACTATACTTTTTTGTTTTATCAAAGTCCCCAAACAAACTTAAATACACCATATTGATACTATTTCCTGTACTTTCGGGGAATAACAGGTTTCCAAATACTATCATAATATAATTTATGGCTTAACTATTTTAGCTTCATAGGACGAATTTTCAATCAACTCAAGAGACCCATAATGCAATTTAAGTTCGGTTAGAAAAATACATTGGCCCCTAGCAACAGTTCTATCAACCATATCTTTGCCCAACATTTCCTCGCATTGAGAATTACGTATTTGAACCGACTCATTCACTGCCTTACCATCAATAGGGAGACCCATTAACATGTACATGTCCTCTAATGTGACGATACATTCTCCAATTGATAAATGAAAGGTGTGTGTCTCAAATCTCCACCTTTCCAACATTGCAAGTATAAATTTGGTATCAATCGTGTAGTTTGAGATCTTATGTCCAAAACCAGTATGTTCTAGGAGTGGGACGATCAACGGATCCAGAGCAATGTACGTGTAAAAGCAGCATCTAAATCTTTTAATATTCAAAATTCAAAATGTAAATAATATAAATGACTAAATTAATTATTTTATAAATATAAATTATTAAATATATATGATTAAAACTTTCAAACACAGCAATGTTTTCTTTTGTTCCTATATGAGTATCGCCTATGGTGAGAAGAACCATATTTGAAATTGTATTAGGTAGGGGACAATTTGTATTAGAGAGTGAGGGTTTGTGATGCAAAATAAGTGTTTGGGGCGCCATATTTACAGGTGAAATTGTATGGAGGTGATATGTTTGCATGCAAAACACGTGTCACCCACAAGCCAAGTGAAATGGTGACTACATTCAAAAGACAAGGAAGGCGTCATTCAAAGTGGCGTGGGACAGGCTAGGGTGAAGACTAATGTGCAGGCTAGGGAATCAGGATAGTGTACAGGAAACGGTGCAAGCTCAGGAATGAGGCTAGTATGCAGGCCTACTAGGGAAGTCGCGTGTCAGTTGGGGCCTTATTGCATTTTATAGTGGAGGTGCCATTCCACTTGGCTTCTGTTTGGCCAGTCAAGTTTGCCTTGTTTTGTACAACTTCACCTATTTATTCTTCTACACGAGCCACTTTCTATCAACACTGAAACATCCAAACACTCAAGCACGCAAACAAAATGTCATCTGCACCATAATATGTTATCAGTGCACATTTCAATGGTGAGACATACCATTGTGATTAATCTGGATTTTATTTAGAAACACCGATAATATCTGATTTTGTTTAAATAGAAAAGCGAATTTCTCATATTTCAAAAAACGTCTAAAGGTCAAACTTGAATGAGGTTCAGAGTTACACATCTTCTACCAACATCCTTTTTTTAAGAACAAAATCAGATTTTATATGGTAGAGGTTCCAGATGACGAGGACCTTCAAAATATGTTTGCTAATCATGAGTATTTTGGGTACTACTCGATTGAGTTGTACTTTATGCTCCAAGAGCCTCAGTTGTCACAACCAATTGAGTCACAAGTGGTTGATCCCATCGAAGACAAACTAGCTGAAGTAGATGTCGTTGAAGAAGAAGAGGAGATGAAGAGTTAGAGTTTGATAACATAGTCAACGATGATTTCGAAGACGATGTGCTACCTGAAATACCTCCAAACAAAATATACACACTACTTTCGCACATGACAAACTTCAACATGGGTGGAGATGAACCATCATAAGATGTTTTCAACAACCCTTATATGCAGTCAGATAAAAATTTAAAAGAGAAAGACAAATTTTCTTCAAAAGAAAATTGTGTGCGAGCTGTAAAAAAGTTTCACATGGTAAAATCTGTCGATTTTAGGATAGATCGAACAAATGCAGATAGGTACAAAATCAAGTGTGTCCACCCATAGTGTATGTTCAGGCTCACCGCATCATACAGGATGAGAAGTGATTGTTGGGTGATAGGTTTTATGTCCATCCACACTTGCATAATTCTACTCAATCACAAGATCATCGTAAACTAAGCTATGATCTAATATCTCAATAAATTTATCCTCTCGTCAGTAATGATCCGTCATTGAAGGTGAAAAAATAATCTCTCACATTGCTACAATCTACAACTATACTCCCTGATACAGGAAAGCGTGGTTAGCAAAGACAAAGGCTATTGAAAAGGTATACGGAAATTGGAAGGATTCATATAAAGAATTACCGCGCTACTTGCATGCACTTTGCACGTATGCTCCTGGAACAATTTATATTACGGAAACATTGCCTGCGTGTGCCCCAAACGGTACCTGTGTCAACGAAAATGGAATATTCTGTCAACTATTTTGGGCTATTTAACCTTGCATCAAAGGATTTGCATCCTGCAAACCTATTATTCAGATAGATGGAATGTGGTTGTTCGGTAAATACAAATGCACACTACTTATGGCAGTTGCACAAGATAACAACAATAACATTTTTCTAATTGCATTTGCTCTTGTTGAGGGAGAGACTGGTGGTGGTTGGAGTTTCTTTCACAAGAATCTCCGAACACACGTTGTTCCACAACCTGGTCTCTGTCTGATCTCCGACAGACATGCCTCTATTGAGAGTGCATACAATAATCCTGCTAATGATTAGCATGACCCCCTTTCTATGGATGTCTAATGCGTTAGACATATCGTACAAAATTTGATGTGGGAGATCAAAGACAGGGCTCTTATGAAAATAGTTACGAACGCAGGGTATGTACTAACACAACCTTCGTTCCAACACTATCCCAAGGAGATTTGTCAATTCCAGATGCTGGTAGGTGGGTTGATAATATTTTAGTGGAGAAATGGACAAGTTCATACGATAATGGATAATAATGGGGCCACATGACAACAAATCTTATTGAATCCATGAATGGTGTCTTCAAATGCATACAAAACCTCCCAGTAACCGCTTTGGTCAAATCAACATATTTTAGAATGACTTCATTATTTGCAAAAAGATGTCAAATGTGAAATGCGGTATTACAATCGGGACAACTATGGAGTGAAAGTAGCATGAAATTTATTAAGGCAGAAAGTGTCAAAGTCAACACTCATCATGTGACAAGATTCAACCGACATAACCACAACTTCATTGTCAAAGAGACAATCGACCATAACTAGGGGCTGCCCATACAAAAGTATAGGGTTATACTACCCATCTCGTTGGTGCGACTGTGGAAAGTTTCATGCCTTTCGTATGCCTTGCTCTCATGTCATTGCGGCATGTACGTATGCTCATCAAGATGTATTACTACTTCTATCTCCCATTTACAAGGCATAAACTTTGCTCCACGTATACTAAAATGGCTTTCTAGTGGTAGCAAAACTGGATTATTGGCCTGCGTACGAAGGGGAAATAGTTTGGCACAACGACCAAATGCGAAGGAATAAAAAGGGTCGTCCCAAAAGCAAGCGTATCACAACTGAAATGGACTCCCTTGACAAGCTAGAAAGAAAGTATGGTTTATGGCGTCAGGTTGGACACAACCGAAAAACTTGTCTCACTCGTGCTACTCGCTCAACAATATAAAAATTATATTCACAATATTTGCACTTTTTATTATATCAACGGAATGTTTTTTATTACGAACATTTGTTACAACATACCAAACATAAACAAGACATTAAATGTCATAACGACTAAAATAACAACACAAACACTAGATAAACCAACAACATATACGCCGCATAAAAATAACATCAACAATGCAACAACATAGCTAAGAAATTACAACCGTCAAAACAATTTCTTCGAATTTGTGCTTCATTGAGATTACGTCTCTATCTGTTTTAATTTCCTTCAACCAACTATGAGGTTTTCCAGTTGCAAGTGAAGTGGTTGTTCTTCTTCTTTGGATCCTTCTAATTTGTTCACCATTTTCGATGTCTTCGTCTAACCATCGCATCAATTCTCTCTTCAGACGCTCCATGGAATAAATGTGCCAAAAATTCATTTTCATTAGAGGTTTGGTAGCCGAGAAAATTACGTACTCATCTCTCGTTAAAATTATTGGAGATGTCATGATACAAAATAAACAGGGAGAAAATGAGAAGAGAAGGTGAGAAAGTGTGAAAAATGTTGGAGAAATAGGTGTTTTATTTACAGAAAACACAATTACATGTAGAAGCCATCTCAAATGGCGCCTCTTCCCACAATTATAGAGTAGGCGCCATCTCACATGGCTTGAAGGAAGTGTATACGCCATGTGAGATGGCGCCTTAGGCCAATCTACAGGAGGAGTCGCCTGTTAGAACAAGATTTGTTCTGATCAATATTCTTAGTTTTGATGATAACAAGGATATGAATTTTGTATGAGATAATGTGGTACTCTAATACTATGCAATTTCCGTTTCAGGAATTATACAAAGAGTATGCACAAAATCAGCGCAAGAAGCACTGACTCAGAAGGTTCAGCATGCAACATCAGAACGTGGTCTGGCAAGACATCAGAAGATGGTCAAGCAGAATCAGAACATGGGTCTATGGAAGCATCAGAAGAACTTGAGATCAGAAGCAGAAGCACTGAAGTTCTCATGGTATCACGCTCAGAAGCACTTCAAGGTCAGAAGACAAGAAGATGCTCTGCACCAAGCTGTTTGACTCTGATGATATTCAAACGTTGTTTACACAAACATCAGATCAGAAGCAAGTACTAGACTGGCAGGCTACGCTGACTGACAAAAGGAACGTTAGAAGCTATTAAAGGCAACGTCAGTAGACACAGCGGAAACAAGGCTCGAGGTAGTTGACAAAAGAGTGAAACATTAAATGCAATGATGTACGGATTACGGAAAGCATTAAATGCTCCCAACGGTCATCTTCTCAAGTGCCTATAAATATGAAGTTCTGATGAGAAGCTATGTTACGAACTCTGAACCAAAACTTGCACAAACTGTGTTCAAATCAAAAGCTCTTAAACTTCATCATCAAGCTCACTACATTGCTGTTGTAATATCTTAGTGAGATTTAAGCTTAAACTTAAGAGAAAATCACAGTTGTGATAATAGCTTTATAAGAAGCATTGTAACTCTTAAAAGAATTTGTTTACATTAAGTTGTAAGTTCTAGAGTGATCAGGTTGTTGATCAGTATACTCTAGCAAGTCTTAGATGTTGTCTAAGCAGTTTGTTCCTAGAGTGATCAGGTTGTGATCAGGATACTCTATAAGACTTAGAGTGTTTCTAAGTGGAAAACCATTGTAATCAAGTGTGATTAGTGGATTAAATCCTCTGGTGAGGTAAATCACTCCAAGGGGGTGGACTGGAGTAGTTTAGTTAACAACGAACCAGGATAAAAATCATTGTGCAAATAGTTTTTATCTTACAACTTTTAAAGCTACACTTATTCAAACCCCCATTTCTAAGTGTTTTTCTATCCTTCAATTGGTATCAGAGCCTGGTTCTAAGGTGCAAGCACTTAACCGTGTTTAGAAAAGATTCAGGAAGAGAAAAATGCTTCTGTAAAAGATGGCTGGTGAAATTCCAACAAACACATCTACATCTACATCTGGCTCTGTTGAGCAATACAATGGTAACAATGGTTATACTAGACCACCAGTATTTGACGGTGAAAACTTTGAATACTGGAAAGATAAACTGGAAAGTTATTTCCTTGGTCTAGATGGTGAACTATGGGATCTTCTGATGGATGGTTACAAACATCCAGTAAAAGCTACAGGCGTAAGGCTTACCAGACAAGAAATGGATGATGATCAAAAGAAGCTTTTCAAGAATCATCATAAATGTAGGACCATTTTGCTGAATGCTATCTCTCATGCTGAGTATGAGAAGATATCTAACAGGGAAACTGCCTATGATATATATGAGTCATTGAAAATGACCCATGAGGGAAATTCTCAAGTCAAGGAGACTAAAGCTCTTGCTCTAATCCAGAAATATGAAGCCTTCAAGATGGAGGATGATGAAGATATTGAGAAGATGTTCTCGAGATTTCAAACGCTAACTGCTGGATTGAGAGTTCTGGATAAAGGCTACACCAAGGCTGATCATGTAAAGAAGATCATCAGAAGCTTGCCCAGAAGATGGGGTCCAATGGTGACTGCATTCAAGATTGCAAAGAATCTGAATGAGGTTTCTTTGGAAGAGCTAATCAGTGCCTTGAGAAGCCATGAGATAGAGATGGATGCAAACGAGCCTCAAAAGAAAGGTAAGTCTATTGCATTAAAATCTAATTTTAAAAAATGCACTAACACTTTTCGGGCAGAAGAAGTAGATTCTGAGGAATCAGAATCAGAAGAAGAAGATGAACTGTCCATGATCTCCAGAAGGGTAAACCAACTCTGGAAGAGCAAGCAAAGGAAGTTCAAGAGCTTCAGAAACTAAGAAGCTGGAAGTGGAAAATTCTGAACTGAAGGAAAAAGTTTTAAAATTATCCAAAGATAGTGGATCTCCTTCTGAATCAGAAAAATCCATTCCTAGTCTCAATCATATTCTGAAAGAATATGACTCGAGCTTCAGAAAGTTCCTATCTAGAAGTATTGGTAGAAGTCATCTTGCTTCTATGATATATGGTGTCTCTGGAAACAAGAGGTTTGGTATTGGCTATGAGGGTGATACCTCACATAAATTTGAACATGTTGATGATTTGAAAATCACATACAAGCCATTGTATGATCAGTTCAAATATGGCCATGCACATGATATTAGGCTCACTTCACATGCACAGAGTTTTAACTCTGTACACACCAAGAAGCATGTGACACAACCTAAGAAATATCATGCTGTCAAACCTAAAGAATATCATGTTGTTCCTCCTGTTAACTATTATGCTAAACCCAAGTTCAATCCGAACTTGAGGAAAACTAACAAGAAAGGACCCAAGAAATTGTGGGTACCTAAGGAGAAGATAATTTCTGTTGCAGATATCCTTAGCTGCAAAGAGGACAAAGCACAAAATGTCATGGTACCTGGACTCTGGATGCTCGCGACACATGACGGGAAGAAGGTCTACGTTCCAAGACCTGGTGCTTAAACCAGGTGGAGAAGTCAAGTTTGGAGGAGATCAGAAGGGCAAGATTATTGGCTCTGGAACCATAAGTTTTTGTAACTCTCCTTCCATAACTAATGTACTTCTTGTAGAAGGATTAACGCATAACTTATTGTCCATAAGTCAATTAAGTGACAATGGTTATGATATAATCTTCAATCAAAAGTCTTGCAAGGCTGTCAGTCAGAAGGATGGCTCAATCCTATTTACAGGCAAGAGAAAGAACAACATCTATAAGATTGATCTTTCAGATCTTGAGAAGCAGAAGGTGACTTGCCTTATGTCTGTTTCTAAAGAGCAATGGGTCTGGCATAGAAGATTAGGACATGCTAGTTTGAGAAAGATTTCTCAGATTAACAAACTAAATCTGGTCAGAGGACTCCCAAATCTAAAATATAAATCAGATGCTCTTTGTGAAGCATGTCAGAAGGGCAAGTTCTCCAAACCTGCATTCAAATCTAAGAATGTTGTCTCTTCCTCAAGGCCGTTAGAACTTCTGCATATCGATCTGTTTGGACCAGTCAAAACAGCATCTGTCAGAGGGAAGAAATATGGATTAGTCATCGTAGATGATTATAGCCGCTGGACATGGGTAAAGTTCTTAAAACACAAGGATGAGTCTCATTCAGTGTTCTTTGAATTCTGCACTCAGATCCAATCTGAGAAGGAGTGCAAAATCATAAAGGTCAGAAGTGATCATGGTGGCGAATTTGAGAACAGATTCTTTAAGGAGTTCTTCAAAGAAAATGGTATTGCCCATGATTTCTCTTGCCCTAGAACTCCACAGCAAAATGGAGTTGTAGAGCGAAAGAATAGGACTCTGCAAGAAATGGCCAGAACCATGATCAATGAGACCAATATGGCTAAGCACTTCTGGGCAGAAGCAATAAACACTGCATGTTATATTCAGAATAGAATCTCTATAAGACCTATTCTAAATAAGACTCCTTATGAATTGTGGAAGAACAGAAAGCCCAACATTTCATATTTTCATCCTTTTGGATGTGTGTGTTTTATTCTGAATACTAAAGATCATCTTGGTAAGTTTAATTCTAAGGCACAAAAATGTTTTCTTCTTGGATATTCTGAACGCTCTAAAGGCTACATAGTATACAATACTAAAACATTGGTTGTAGAAGAATCAATCAATATCAGGTTTGATGATAAGCTTGGTCTTGAAAAACCAAAGCAGTTTGAGAATTTTGCAGATATAGATATTGACATATCAGAAGCTGTAGAACCAAGAAGCAAAGCTCCAGAAGCTGAAAGTCTCAGAAGCAATGGATCAGAAGATCAAGTTGCTGCATCTTTAGAGAATCTCAGGATTTCTGAAGAGCCAACAGTCAGAAGATCTTCTAGACTCTCCTTAGCTCACTCAGAAGATGTGATCCTTGGAAAGAAAGACGATCCCATCAGAACAAGAGCATTCCTTAAGAACAATGCAGAATGTCAGTTAGGTCTTGTTTCTTTGATCGAGCCAACTTCTGTTGATCAAGCTCTAGAAGATCCAGACTGGATAATTGCTATGCAAGAAGAACTGAATCAGTTTACAAGGAATGATGTATGGGATTTGGTTCCTAGACCAAAAGGACTCAACATCATTGGTACTAAGTGGGTGTTCAGAAACAAGCTTAGCGAAAAGGGAGAAGTGGTAAGAAACAAAGCCAGACTGGTAGCTCAGGGATATAGTCAGCAAGAAGGGATTGACTATACAGAAACCTTTGCACCAGTGGCCAGGTTAGAATCTATTCGCTTATTGATTTCTTTTGCCACTCAACATAACATCACTCTGTATCAGATGGATGTTAAGAGTGCCTTCTTAAATGGTTATATAGATGAGGAAGTCTATGTCCATCAACCTCCTGGTTTTGAAGAATCTAAGTCTCCAGAATATGTTTTCAAACTTAAGAAATCATTGTATGGATTGAAGCAAGCTCCCAGAGCTTGGTATGAAAGATTAAGTTCTTCCCTTCTGGACAATGGTTTCACTAGAGGTCAAGTGGACACAACTCTTTTCTGTAAAACATCTAAGAAGGATATTTTAATTTGTCAAATTTATGTTGATGATATTATCTTTGGAACATCCAATGCTTCACTTGGAAAGGAGTTTGCTAAGTCTATGCAGGCTGAATTTGAAATGAGTATGATGGGTGAACTCAAGTATTTCCTTGGGATTCAAATCAATCAAACTTCTGATGGAACCTATGTTCATCAAACAAAGTATGTGAAAGAACTTCTGAAGAAGTTTAATCTTTCTGAAAGCAAAGAAGCCAAAACTCCTATGCATCCAACATGTGTTTTAGGTAAGGATGAGGTAAGTAAGAAGGTAGATTAGAAGTTGTACAGAGGTATGATTGGATCTCTTCTATACTTAACTGCTTCTAGACCTGACATTCTATTCAGTGTTTGTTTGTGTGCTAGATTCCAATCAGATCCTAGAGAATCTCACTTAACTGCTGCTAAGAGAATTCTGAGGTATCTGAAAGGTACTACTAACGTTGGTTTAGTCTACAGAAGATCTAAAGAATACAACTTAGTAGGATTCTGTGATGCTGACTATGCTGGAGATAGAATTGAAAGAAAGAGTACTTCTGGAAGTTGTCAATTCCTTGAAAGTCATCTGATCTCCTGGTACAGCAAGAAGCAAGCTACCATAGCTCTCTCAACTACAGAAACAGAATATGTTGCTGCTGCTGGATGTAGCACACAAATGTTATGGATGAAGAGTCAGCTAGAAGATTATCAGATATATGAGAGTAACATTCCTATTTTCTGTGATAATACTTCTGCTATATGTTTATCTAAGAATCCTATCTTACATTCCAAAGCTAAACATATTGAGATTAAACATCATTTTATGAGGGACTATGTTCAGAATGGTGTTCTTTCTTTGAACTTTGTGGATACAGACCATCAATTGGCTCATATCTTTACAAAACCCCTTGCTGAAGATAGGTTTAAGTACATTCTGAAGAATATCAGTATGGACTTATGCCCAGAATGAGAAGATGAGAAGATCTTTGTATGAATACTTTCTGAAATGTGTTAGGACTAGGCAGCTATAAGAAGTTCTGATACTAATCAATTAGAAGTTCTGATTCTGTTATTACTAACGTTTCATTATCTAAGTTGATTCAGAAGCTCTTTTAAAGCAAAACAGCTGTCAGCAGTCTTTCCAGAAAATGAACACGTGTTCACTATTTTTGGACAAGCATGCGTGCAGTTGAGGAGACGCCGCCCTAGGTAACTGTGCAAATCATTTCATTTTGTCATTTTATCTCTCCTAACGTCATTTCTCATTAAATGCATATTGATGTCATTTTTTTTAATCATTTCTCTTAAACAGTTTTTCTTTTTACTTTATTTTATTTTCTTTTTCAAACCGTTTAAATAACCCGCTTCATCTTCATTTCATCTTTTTCACTCTCTCTCCATTTGTGTATCTCTCTCTTTGCATTCGTTTCTTTCAAACCCTAGTTTGTGATCTGAAACCAAGCAACATCATCATATATTCATCATCAATGGAGATTCTGAGGTTCCTGCTGCAGAGTATGGCGATGCTTCTATGGAAGAAGCAGATGCTGAAGATCATGTTGCTGAAACAATTCCTGTTGAGGAAAATCCTGCAAATGATCTGACCATGGAAGCTGCGGATCACAATGCCATTCCTGTGGATAGAAGTTGTGAAGCTTCTTCTGATGAACCTTCCCGTCTTGCAAGGACTTTGGAAGTTATTCAGAAGAACCAGGATGAGCAGAGATCAATCAACGCTGAGTTTCGTGCTTTCATGGAAAGGAAGAATGAGAGCAACAGTGGGATTCATGATATGCTGGCCAAGATCATGTCGAAGCTAGGGTCATCTTAGATTGAGTCTTAGACTGTTTTCCTTTTGCTTTGCTGCATCTGTTGTTGCATCTTCTTTTGCCCTTCCTCTTGTACTTCTGAACCTCTGTTTCTATGAGCTTAAAGACAATTATCCTTTTCTTCTATGTGTTTGTCGTGTTTTTCATCTGAATCTTTTATGTTTTTGATGTTATGACAAAAAGGGGGAGAAAAATGTGATAAATGATCTGATTTATTTTATCAGTTGCTGGGAGAAAGGCTCCACATTTCTAACAGAACTTGCAAAGTTCTATGCTTTTGAGTGTTGTCTTGCAGGAATTGAAGATCCTCTTTAAAGCTCAACATGAGAAGCAAAGAGATGAGGAAAAGCAATTCTATAAAGAATCAAGCTCTTGGAAATTGAAGCAAGCCGAGTGCTATAAAGCTTCAAGACCTGAAGCAAGAAGGAAGAATGTTCTGATATTCTGATGATAGAATAGTTTTTTTTTCATTCTTATTCCTTATATATTCTGATGCATGTTTTTAGTTACAAAATATGCTCTGAAACATTTTATGTGTGTGTTCTGATACATAGTATAAAATTCTGAAACACATTCTATGATCTGATTCATTCATGCTGACTGTTATCGTTTAGTTGTTCTGTAACATTTCAGGATGTAGAGATGCTCTGATGATGCTCTGGTACATTCAACAATGTTCTGATACAATCTAGCATGCAATGACTCAAGAAGAAATTCAAGCTCTGAAGCTGTCCAATGGAAGCAAGAATCAGAGGCTATGAATATTCTGAAGATCTAGGAAATTCAAGTTCTGAAGCTATCCTATGGAAGCAAGAATCAGAAGCTGTGAATGTTCTGAAGATCTAAGCATATGTGAACGTCTCAACTGAAATACTCAGGGAAGTCTTTTATTTATAAAATTCTTCTAGTATTTATTTCAGGGGGAGGTTGTTAATCTCAGAGGGAGACATATTCACACATTGTCTATATGCTTATGCTATAGCTGTATAATTGTCCTTAGCCGTCTGTATTTTCTGATCGCAAATTCATATCATTTATGAATGTTTTTGTCATCATCAAAAAGGGGGAGATTGTTAGAATAAGATTTGTTCTGATCAATATTCTTAGTTTTGATGATAACAAGGATATGAATTTTGTATGAGATAATGTGGTACTCTAATACTATGCAATTTCCGTTTCAGGAATTATACAAAGAGTATGCACAAAATCAGCGCAAGAAGCACTGACTCAGAAGGTTCAGCATGCAACATCAGAACGTGGTCTGGCAAGACATCAGAAGATGGTCAAGCAGAATCAGAACATGGGTCTATGGAAGCATCAGAAGAACTTGAGATCAGAAGCAGAAGCACTGAAGTTCTCATGGTATCACGCTCAGAAGCACTTCAAGGTCAGAAGACAAGAAGATGCTCTGCACCAAGCTGTTTGACTCTGATGATATTCAAACGTTGTTTACACAAACATCAGATCAGAAGCAAGTACTAGACTGGCAGGCTACGCTGACTGACAAAAGGAACGTTAGAAGCTATTAAAGGCAACGTCAGTAGACACAGCGGAAACAAGGCTCGAGGTAGTTGACAAAAAAGTGAAACATTAAATGCAATGATGTACGGATTACGCAAAGCATTAAATGCTCCCAACGGTCATCTTCTCAAGTGCCTATAAATATGAAGTTCTGATGAGAAGCTATGTTACGAACTCTGAACCAAAACTTGCACAAACTCTGTTCAAATCAAAAGCTCTCAAACTTCATCATCAAGCTCACTACATTGTTGTTGTAATATCTTAGTGAGATTTAAACTTAAACTTAAGAGAAAATCACAATTGTGATAATAGCTTTATAAGAAGCATTGTAACTCTTAAAAGAATTTGTTTACATTAAGTTGTAAGTTCTAGAGTGATCAGGTTGTTGATCAGTATACTCTAGCAAGTCTTAGAAGTTGTCTAAGCAGTTTGTTCTTAGAGTGATCAGGTTGTGATCAGGATACTCTAGAAGACTTAGAGTGTTTCTAAGTGGAAAACCATTGTAATCAAGTGTGATTAGTGGATTAAATCCTCAGGTGAGGTAAATCACTCCAAGGGGGTGGACTGGAGTAGTTTAGTTAACAACGAACCAGGATAAAAATCATTGTGCAAATAGTTTTTATCTTACAAGTTTTAAAGCTACACTTATTCAAACCCCCCTTTATAAGTGTTTTTCTATCCTTCATCGCCATCTCACTTGGCTACTGCTTGTTAACGTTTTCTGAAATATGGTTATTTGCGTAATTTTCTCTGAAACGTGGTTATTTGTGTATTTTTTAAAAATACTTGGTTATTGCAACAACAACAAAATTCTAAATATGTATGAGATCCTCCTAAATATCTTAATATTTAATTTTTGTTCCTCAAAATTTTATTTTAAATAATAGACCACTTAAAATAATCGGTCCATAATTTTGGTTCCTTCCGTCTGTTTAATTTAACGGAAACTGATATGGCACGTCACGTTTGATGTCACGTCATGTAAAGTCAACAGTATGTGTGACTGAAAAAATGCTTTAAATTTGTAATCTCCTTTAAATGAGTAAAATATAAACTCATTTTTTATACATTCAATGTTTAGTATGATTCTAAATCTGAAAATATGCAAAACATTGTCATCTTTCCACTTTCCTATTGGGGAGATGACGATCACACTTGATGACGTCACATGCCTGCTACACCTTCCTATTAGAGGGAGGTTACTTAACCACTTTTGAATCAGTCGTAATGAATCGATTGAATGGATGATCGAATATCTGGGAGCTCAACCAGAACACGCTTTTGACTAGTGTTCCCCAACTAATGGAGATCATGTTAAGTTGTCCTTCCTGGAGGCACTGTATGAAGAGCACCTGAATGCGGCAGCACATTCCGCGAGTAAGGGCAATGATTTTTTTGTTTAGTACCATTATGCTTGTGCTTTGCGGTGTCACTCCATGTTCTTGGTTGGCACGTCCATTTTTATGGAAAAAAGTGCAATCTACGTGGATGTTGCATACCTCCAGTACTTTATTGATTTTGATACAGTTAGCGAGTAGAACTGGGAGGCAAGATGTTTGGTATACCTATACCAAAAGTTGAATGAAGCTTCTAACTAGATGATAAGATAGTTGACAGGCTCTTGCACACTACTGACGATAGTTTTCATTCAAATTATTAATTTTAATTTGGTATCAATATTTTGTTCTTACATAGCTCTTATTTTTTTTTCAAGGATGGATCATTTCCCACTTCCACCGCATTCATGGTTTCTACATTGATGAGAAGTATCGTGAAGAGTTACTGCGGGTTGTCATGTATATCTTGAAAAGAAGGAATAATATTGCGCCGCTGTTTTGGATGTATCTTAACTGGATTGTTCATGATGACATCAATTGGATGTCTTACGAGGATCACAGGTAGATGGTCCCCTACGACCCCATCTCATTATACTTAGGGTGGCTGGCAAGTGAGAGTAACATTATGGTCAGGTATCTTCCTGAGCGATACATGCGGTCATTTGGCTATGTGCAGACCATCCCCATATCTCTCTTTTTGGTTGCTCATGACACCATTTTCCATCGAGATCTCGATGGCATCTTTCAAGATTGAGAGCATCATATGGTGCCAGAGGAGCATTGGGTGTTATCAGCATCGAGTAGTTGGCGTTGTGTGGAGGGATATGTGACATGGTTCTACACAATGTCACACCCTATCATGACACGGGACGCTCTTGGACGTCCACCTAGACCAGCTCATGAGGAGATATTGGAGAACCAGCAGGCCCAGGATGACCATGTCACTGATTTCTTACCGATTTGTCAGTGTATACAGTTGATTGGACAAGACGCTTTGGACTTATGGAATATTGAGAGAGGTGGCCCTGAAGTGGTGGCCATCAAAGAACGGATGGTTAGGGAGGCATCGAGTGTTGCGGGATATATGAGGCAGAGGACGGGCCAGGAGTTACGATTAGGCATACGAAATAGGCTATGCCCTTCTTTTTTTATTTGTCGATGCATTAATTTTACATTCCGTAGTTTCTGAACATTTGTATTATTTTTCGCTATATTAGAATAATATTAAGTACCTTCATTGTGATTTTTATGTTGTTTTCCGTTTGCGTGTTTATTAACCGTTTAATCAAATTATGGATCAAATCGACATTGATTCTTTTCAAAAAAAAGTCAAAAACAATTTTGTTTCTACCAACCATTATATTCAGCCATGTTTTCAGATATACATATCCGAAACGTCTTTAGGGTGTTTCCGAACCTGAATCACTTTTTTTAAAATTCATTATAATGAGTTCGGAGAAGCATCTGTCAAAGACAAGTTAGGATTTTCATATGTGTGGTTCACCCATAAGGGTGTATTAAAAAATCCCCTTGTATTTTTAACTTGTAGTAGTTTAATCCTTTGTGCTTGCTGCTGCCTGGGTTGTGTGATTTATAACTTGTTGGAAGCGGATTTTTTGTTTTTGGTATTCGTGAGTTGTTGTCCGTTGGCTCTAGTTTGAGCACATCTTGTGCCAAACTAGAAGTTTACACATATCTCCACTCTCGTTTAATATGTAATATAATATAAGGGGGCCAAGGCTGAGGAATGTGATTTTATTAGGCTATGTTTTTGTTTGAGCAATTGAAGCACACTTGTCAATCTTGTTAGTATGGTGACTTCTAGCTTTGATATGCTTCTCTTGTGAAGTTCCATAACTCAATTAAAATCAATATCCTTTTCAACCACAGCCTAACATTTTAAACTATCTGTCAGTGACTGTGAATCCTCTGGTGAAAACTTTATTTTATCATTCAATCTATTAACAAATTTTGACAAGTTTCTCCTGGACTCTGTTTCTTCATAACAAGTCCCGCAAACTTTTGTAATTGGTTGTTATGAATGGCAAAATAGTTACATCACAGGTATCATCGCTAAAACAATGAGGGTGCCAATGTAAAAGAATAACAAATGAGCTAAGATACTAACAACTAGGCCCTCAATGAGGGCAAACGAAGGAAAAATAAAATTAATCTAAAACAGACCAAGAAAACCGAATGGCAGGACCCTGAATTCTTAAATGTACTGAGTTATTGCTTGCTATAGCCTTAACACATGAATATCATACCTCAGGTAATGTACAGGCAGGTTGTGAAGTAATGTGAGCTTTTTCATTGACTCTATAAACAGCTTGTTCGATACAGGCATAGCAGCTGCTAATTCATGTGCGGAACATAGCTCGCTCAACGTTCTGGGAGAGGTTCCTGCAAAGGAACATTTTCTATTCTGTCCAGAATTGGTATCATGTGTAAAAAGCAGGTCACTCCCTTGAAATTTAATCCAAATATATACTCAGCAATGAGACCTCCCACAAAATCCTTTGATCTCCAAAAATAGTGTATGCCTTCTCCCCGAAGGGAATAGGGGGAAATGAAAATCACGGTATCAGAAATGCTGCAAGGCATGCTCAGAAAATTATAGGTAGCAGAAACACCCGTCCAATTCTGCTAGTAGATCAAGCTGCTGATTTAGATTTTGAATTGTCGGTTTTGTTAGCGCGGCACATACAATCGGGGCATGGAAAGCTGTATATAGAGTCACTTGGTCTTTTGAGCTCAACTCCCTTGGAATCACTGTGTGACCTCATGTTCAGCAGTTGCCGCTTCAAACTTTTCCATCTGTGAAACAATAAATTAGAGGAGGAATCTTCTAATTAATTTAAGCTATGTAAACTCAAACAAGAAGTTATATGCTAGTATGAAATGATATATTACCCTATATTGGGATTATCAAACTGCAACACTAACTTCCGCTTATCAGGCTTAATTGTCTTTGCATGTCCACCATACAAGTATCTCCTGTGGCCCAGCAGAAAATGGGGAAAGTTGCCCCCCTGAGTTGTGACAAACACCTCACTATGAAGACAAACAGTATAATCTATAGCAGCCATCCTGGAAGAATAACCCTGGAACAAGTAGCTCAAGTCAAAAATCCTAGAACTAAAGCAGTCCCGGAGAGGACAAATAACATAACATTACAAATCTGTACCTTAAATTGAGCTAGTTCCTCTTCAGAAGCCAGAGTCTCCTTAGTATGCAAATTAGGAAACATTTGTAGTAGTGGAGCCATTGTTTTTTCAGCATTATATATTTTTCCAGATGCCAAAAAGATAGATGTGTTTTTGGTAAAACCCATTCCCCTCAGCATCAGGCCAACCTGAAGAGATGGATGAGGGCAATTACAATGATTAAAATAAATTCATTTACAAAAAACAGTCATCAACATTTGCTGAATAAGGAGAACTTTCAGGAAACCTTGAAACTTTTAGCAAGACTAAAAAGTAAACACTACAAAAAGAAATATGCATTGCTGGATTTTTTTCTTCCTTTTCTTTCAGACTAAAATTACTCAAGTTTCAAGGAGATAATAACCTCTGTCGGGCTGAGGGGACACTTCCCATTGATCCTGATTGCTCCAGGACGTATGACTCGTCCAGCTTTTGTAAATTTCCCTCTCCAACCTCTTTCTCTTGCAGCACTCATGTTTTGTTCCTCCGGTCTTCCACCATCAAAAACACAACAGGAGAAAGCAACCATATCCTGTGTGAATGGGAAACCATGTGACATTGGTTACAGCAAAGACTAACATGTATTGTCAATATTCATAATATATACTGATAGACGTTCATATTTGATCAAAACTAACCTCTTCAAAACGAAGATGTACAGAAACATATTTACCACCATTAATGGCACTATGCTTTCTCATTCTTTCAACCAAAGATTCGCCTATGGTTAATATAGGTCTTGAAAACCGTAAAGCCTCATAATTTGCTAAGCACCTGAGGCGCTGGACAACTGGAGGAGCATCAAAGGACAATCTATTCGCATAAGGTGAAAATCTTATAACCCTGCACGAATAAAATTAAATACAATACATAATTAAAACTTTCAGCCTCCTTATCATAAACAAATAGCCCATATTTGATTATAAAACTCCGATATTTTTTATGGGTGTATTAATAACATTTTAATACAAAACAATATTCTATCTATCATGTCCCACAGTAGTTAAAGCTCAATGTGGTACTTAAGTGGTACAGCTCTCCCTACCAATGGACCACTCTTTTGTGATGAGCTGTTGTCATGACTCATGAGCCCGAGTCACAATGCTAATCAATAATCATACATTGCAAAGAATCCCAGCATGTTAACTAAGTCAAATATATCATACTACAGTCAAAATGCCACAAAACAACACAAAAAATTTGTGCACTCCTCCCTTTCTTCTCCTAACCTTGGACACATATCAATCACCTCTGTTTAAGCAATACTCCCTCCGTCTCATAATAAGTGTCTCATTTGAGTTTTCACGGTTCTTAAGAAAATGATTAGATGTGTTGATTTTAATGATAAATTTAATATCATTTACTAAAGTACCCTTATTTATTATAGGTAGTGGAGTAGTTGGAAAACGTGAAAGTTAATATATAGGGGTATAGTAGTGGAAAAAATTAATAAATGTTGCATTGATATTCTAAAGAGACACTTATTTTGAGACACATAAAAAGTGCAAAAGAGACACTTATTATGAGACGGAGGGAGTAACTATTAGAGATCAAAATGAACGACAAAAATATTTCATCAACAAACATCATAAACTCACTTTTCTTCAAGTAATTTTGGGAGTACCACATCTCTATAATACTGAATGGAGGACCATGCCTTGATCCTGAAATTGTGAACATTTGTCATGTTGCTGCCAAATCTTTCCATTAGAAACTCAGGAATCTTGTCAACCACCCGTACATCATTTTTTAGGGTGTCGATAAAATATTCTTCATCATAAATATCCCTGAATTTGCTGGACATGAGAAACATTATGGATCAATTTGGGCTGTTTCAAACTAAACTAACAACACCATCACGGGGATCTAAGGAAATGCACGACAACCAATATATATTAATAGCACAAATATAATACAAAACATTCCATCTGAGAAAACAGTGAAGAAACACAAATTAAATTTAAGTAAAACAAACCAACCTATGATCTTTCCATATGCTATGATAATGGAAGTTGGGGATCACAAGGGTAGCATTTAGATAGCCAGCCACAGCAACAGCATTGCATATCTATAAAGCAATGACATCATTCCAAAAATAAGTGAGTAAGAATAAATTAAATATGCTTTCAATATTTGAAAACACAGAATGTACAAAAAACACTAACCGATGTCCTCTGCTGATTTAAACCACCATTAGCATCTACATATATGTATCCAATAGATTCAGGTAGCTCTGTCAACAGCATTTAAAAAAAAAAATAAAAATAATATGCGACACAAAGTAGTCGAAGAATATGCAGATATGATTTCCAACATACTCTCCTACAACAATATAATATACAGCAACAACCAACAGCATCAATTCCTGCATAAGGGATCCTGACAAAAGTGGAACACTTCATACATTAAATGGCAATATAATGCCATCAACACAAAGATTTTTATTTCCCAAAATTCTTTTCCTTTAAATAAGAAAAAAAAGTTCAATCTGAGAGAAAAGAGGTCAAATGCTACATCAAGGAAAATATATCCTTCAAAAAAGGAAGATTACAAGAACAATCAAGCCTTATCCCACTAAGTGAGATCAGTTACATGGATCAAATTCCGCCATAATATTCTATCCAATACCATGTCTCTATCCAATTCGTTTATCTCGAGGCCTTTCTTAATAGTTTCTCTTATAGTTTTCAAGTTCTCTTATATGAAAATGATCATTTATGTGAATAAATTAATTACAAATAATAATATACCTTCTGAAGATCTGTTTACACATGGTTTCCATTCACCGCCTCTATATGGACTCTTCCATATTGTAAATATCTGAAAGGGATTTCAGTAGCATATCATTGAAAGTGGCCAATCTCATTCCCAAAAAGAAATGCAAGTGTAAAGTAATATAAAGTATGGTGGAATACCAACAAAACAGACTCCAATGTTAATAAGACTCATAACGATTATGAATATATATGTGCGTGTGTGTGTGATTGATCAGAATCCATTCTCCAATAGTTAGTGGATGGCAACAATCAAGAATGATATGAAAGACTCTGAAGAAATTAACCTTACAGAAGCTGAAAATATATTTATACAACTTGTAAATTTAGGTGCCGCCAATCAAGAAAAACATAAAATTAAATTAAATTAAAAAATGTAGTACAAAATGTCATAATAATGATATTACTGTACAAACAAGAAATATCCCCAAAAGAAGCATATGTTTTCTTGTTCTGAAAAGATACATCTCCTAGATTCTTCATAAAGACGCTATACATAAGCAGGTTACAGAGGTTTTCTTTATTTGATAATCATTAGTATCATCTCAAAGCAATCCATCCCTTGTCAGTAATGTAATCAATTGTGGAAAGCAAATAATAACCGATTGTTAAATCCTGCTACACAATAGTGCTATTGTGCCACTATAGCAGCGATTTGACAACATTTCATCTTAAAAAGCATATCGTGGAACAATAGCGGTTTGTCCAAATTCCACTACGCTATAGCTGCTATTTAACAGCACTGCTATCAGTCTTTTAAAAAGAAAAGAGCTACAAGTTTAACGCAAAATAAAGCAGCTACAATAAACTTGATGATTTTTCCAAATAGCTTTTTCTCCTATGGCCACCTAACTTCCATACCAAGCACCTCTTGTCAGGTTTCATACCCTACAAGTCTCAATATCATACTTAAACTATCCTATAGGAAAGGAGAAGAAGTGTGATACTTCTATTTTATTATCACAATAACCTAAGTTCAAGTAAAAACGTATGAAATCCAATTCATACAAGCACAATCCAATCAAACTCCTAATTAGTTAAGTCAATTGCGGATAGCGGAAAATTCCACTATGCAACAGTGTAGTGTTATAGGTCCGCTATGGCAGTTATTTGACATCATTTTATATTAAGTAACCTATCATGGAACTATCATAGAACAATAGTGGTTTGTCAAAATTTTGCTACGTAATAGCGGGCGTATGGCGTCGCTATACCAGCTATTTAACAACATTGTTCCTAATACGAACGCTTTCTAGAAGCTAAAGTCACAGCACATACAAAACAAAAGGAAAAGGAAAATCAAAATCAACTTCATAAGTTAGAAATCTGTGATCCCACATTGCATTATTGCCACTAAATATCTATCCACATAACTCAGACCTGGAAAACAATTTAACTAAAAATCCAAACAAGTTACATTTGAAATTCTAAATCAAGACATAAATCTAAAACTTCTTCACAAGCAACATTTCAAAAATATACATCAGAATAGGCAAACAGAATTCACATTTCATTTCAAACACTCTAAACATCAAAAACAAAATACAAGAGAAAGAATCAAACCGCATCGGTAGAAGAGTTATCCGAATCCATATCACGACGAAGATTAGCATAAAGCTGAGGACTCCGATAAACCGAACCAGGAGCAGGACGGTGTCTAATGATCGGAACAACATCAAACGACGCCGTTCCCATATATAACAGCATCCCGGAGATATAAATCAAAGGAGCGAACAGGAAAACGCCCTGTCGCCGGAGAAGAACCGAAAGCAACATCAAACTCAACCTCTGCGCTAAACTATTCCCTCCAGAAGATAATTTCCCCGCCTTAGACCTCCCCTGACGGAGCCTCGGCGAACGTACCGGCGATTGCGGAGATGACGGCGTCGAATGTCCGCTGCTCGGTAGCCGGTGCATTTCAGATCAACCTCTCTACATCATCGGAACAACGCTTTTTTCTCTTTCTATCAAAAACGACACCGTTTATTACAAAACGACGAAAGAAAACGTGCACGTGGGTTTGAGTTTGGCTTAGCTGGGAATTTCAATGAATGAAGAAATTTTGATGAATAAAAAATAATAGTTATTGAATAATTATTATAAATTCAATAATTATTATATATTTTTTGGGATCAAATCAAATGAATGTGCTGCAACAAATCGAGTTTTTTTCCAATAGTGGTAACAAAAGCATCATCTGATGTTTGGAATTTTCTGAGTTTCGCTTTCAGAAAAAGACCGAACAAGACCATGATTTTGGATATTGACCTTTCAACAAATAACATATATATTGGAGTTTCAGTATTCATGTCCAGCTGGCAATTTTTTCTTTTTCCTTTTTCTAAATTAGTTGTACTTATCTTTTTTCTTCTATAGTAATAACTGATTTATTTTAATTAGTTGAGATATTTAGTAATAATGACTTATTTGGTAAAATATTCTGATTGTGTTACTTATATTGATGATGAGTTTGAGTACTCATGTCTAGTTGGCGATTTTATTTTTCTTTTTATAAACTTATATTGTAATAACATTTTTTTTTTAAAAATGTTCAAGTTGACTTTCTTTTATTTTTACACATTTCTAACGTGCAAAAATATATTGTTAATTAATTCAATTAAATACATAATTAATTTGATTTATTTTAAAAATACAACGAATTCCATCATAAATTTAATTATTTATTCAACTGTCTTAATCTTGGTTCCGATCTACTATATAGGTCGGAATCGGTACGAAAGTAAAAAAAATATACTATAATCAATCATTGTTTAACGTTTTTTAATCTTTTGAGACAATGTTTAATTTATTTTGTACTGGTCAAAAAGTACAAGTGTGTTCCCCTTATAAACGCAGGAAGACTCAGATGCCCTTATAGATATATTACGATGGTGTTTTATGGTGGTTTAGGAGTCCTGCTCACATGAGGTGAGAGACTCTATAGATGGACGATATGCTTGTGTATAAGATTTAGGGTGTAATGATCTTTTTAAATGATATATTTTAAGGTGTAAATTTGATCTCTTTAAGCACCATGTTTTAAGGTGTAATGATCTCTCTAAGCTTTATACTTTAGGGTGTAATGATTTGTCTCCATCTCATGGGGGAAGAGTATTTATAGAGACCTTTTAGGCTTAGAATTTTGAGTCACCCTGAGTGGTGACAACTGCTCATTTATAATCATGAGAGGTTATTGATCATATATCCTTCAGGAGTTAGTGGATGACTCCATATCCTTTGACTAAAGTCCTGACACGTCATCGGCACCCCTGGGTGAGTCTCTAAAATACCTCCTAGGCGATACGACTCTCAGACGAGGGCGCCAATTAGGACCTTCAAAAATATAACACTACATAATTCCTCAAGCATAAGGGCTTTGCTAAGGATGGAGTATTTTTAAACTTCTTTTTCATTCGAAGTGCGCCCCTCACCTTACAAGTGAGTCCCCCTGCTGAAGGCGACTCTATTTAAAAGAGGAGTCCCTCAGCTATGGGTGAGTCCCATAGCAGAAAATGACTATATTTAAAGGGTGAGTCTGTCAGCAGAATGTGACTATTTAAAGGGTTAGTCCCTTAGCATAAGGTAATTATATTTAAAGGGTGAATCCTAAATAGAAGT
Source organism: Vicia villosa (assembly GCF_029867415.1). Lineage (NCBI taxonomy): Eukaryota > Viridiplantae > Streptophyta > Magnoliopsida > Fabales > Fabaceae > Vicia > Vicia villosa. Next base: position 65,524 of record NW_026705656.1, on the reverse strand, counting down.
TGACTACATTTAAAGAACGAGTCCCTAAACAGAAGGTGATCCTTCTTTAACAATTGGACTATAGTAGAATATGTCATATTTCTTTAGGTTAGGCCCTGAGACGACAAAACGTCAATCATTATTGAAAGCTTGAGTGCTTTAGTGAGAAAAGGAATATGGATGTCATTTAATGCACCTCATGATGGAGTTTCTTAGGAAAACCAACTCGTTATATTTCTTACATGTGTCTTCCAGGTGTAGAGATTTTCCCACTTCTCGTGGCAGTTACCCCATTGGTTGAACGTATGGCTTATGCCATTGGGGTTTTCTCTATATTATTTCGGAAAACCCTTTTCCTTTTTTCTTCTTATTTCTCTTTTTTCCATAAACGTTTTTGGGTGACAGCATCTCTTCTTCTTCTCTGTTCCTATTGATCATTAGGAAGAAAACTAAACTTGTTAATATCGAAGATATTGCGTCCATGTATTCTTCTATGGGTATGGTTGATAAGTTTTGTTTTGGCATTAGATTTTCCAATACAGGTAGAGAGAGATGATTATGGAACCCTATTCAAAGAAGGAGATGGCTAATATGGATACTTATGAAGAGTCGTCTACTCCATATTTTACATCCACCTTCCTATTATTCAAGAGTTGATGGTTTTGATTCCCTTCACTTCTTTTGAAATAGAGTTTCTAACTGTCGTCAAAGTTGCCCCTTCTCAAGTTACTCTGAATGTATGGGGCATACTCAGGGATTTTTAGATAGTCTGTTGCCGTATAGGCATACGTTATGTTGTCAGAGTGTTTCTTTATTTCTTCAGGACGAAAATCATTCCCACTAATGGTTGGATGATGTTACTCGATTTGCCTAGTGGATGTCTGCTAAAACTATTTGCAAATCCTTACAAGGATTAGAAATACAAGTTTGTGCGAGTAAGAGGGCGAGATAATGTCTCTATATTTACTGCGGGGGCAAGGGAAGAACACATTTTCCCTTTGCCCTAGTCGTCATCTCCATGAAATGGTGGATCCGAGCGTTCTTTATCCCCCTTGACCGTGAAGTAATTCAGATTTTGAGGTGTTCCGTTCTCTGGAATCTAACACCCTTATTAATCTAAATCATGAACACGATGTTGGAGTGAATGCGTATTTAGGTATGAAATAACTCTTTATGACCCAATTTTGTTATGTTTTAACAATATTTTTTATTTGTAGGGGAGATGGAGGTGGTTCCCCTTGGCGAAAGGAGGGAACGCCTGGTGAAAATGCAAATGGCCCAACAGCGGGTGACACTTCCTCTTTTCCTTCCCCCAAGACATGTTTGACAATAGGGAGGCGGGGAAACGTGAGACTTCACAAACCGCTGAGGCATATCCTGGCAAGGTTCTTCGGAGGAAGGAGAGTTCTTCGGGGCCATCGTAAAACCATAAGGATGGACTAGGCGAGGATAGGGCCAGAGGTGAATCTTCCCCTCGTGAACCGTCTATGTGGAATAACCATGCTTTATATGTGGTGGAGTTTACCGATCACTACTTCTTCTTACTTGAGAATTTTTCTAGTAATTATCAGTAACTCTTTGGCCCAACAGCGGGTGACACTTCCTCTTTTCCTTCCCCCAAGACATGTTCGACAATAGGGAGGCGGGGAAATGTGAAACTTCACGAACCGCTGAGGCATATCCTGGCAAGGTTCTTCGGAGGGAGGAGGGTTCTTCGGGGCCATCGTAAAACCATAAGGATGGACTAGGCAAGGATAGGGCCAGAGGTGAATCTTCCCCTCGTGAACCCTCTATGTGGAATAACCATGCTTTATATGTGGTGGAGTTTACCGATCACTACTTCTTCTTACTTGAGAATTTTTTTAGTAATTATCAGTAACTCTTTGACTTGTCTTTCGCCCAACTATCCTCTTTGTTGGAAGCTCGACTATATATGGTGCTTCTTAGTGTAGAAAGCATAGCATGAGAAATATTCACGCACTCTCAATGGGTTACAATTCTAGGTGACCCATGTGAATAAGCACACTCGCAAAAGACATGATGGCATTTAAGTTGTTAAAGGAGGAACAAGACGCTTTGAAGGAACTTACCTAGGAGGCAGCCATTCAGGTTCTCGCTCAATTTGAAGAGTTGGAAATTTTGAAGCAATCGTTCGATAGGGCTTGAAGAACCTTAGATAGTCTAGAGGGGAAGGTCTCCCTACCCAAAGATGAAGTCGTGGCGACATTCGTTCATCATTTTGAGAAGGCGAGAAAGCAGGTCGCCTTTCTTTATCCTAAGATAGACTAAGGTTTGATGGACCCATTTTAGGTAACTCGAGAGGGATAGTTGGTGGATGGAGAATAGTCCTTGTTATGATCCCTTTTTTGTTGTATTCCAATTCCCCTAGGTTTTTTGTAATTATAATGAATAATGACATCCTTCAAGGGTGTCTTTTATGTTAACTGCTCTTGTTATCTTATGACTATTTCTGTGGTGTTAAGCATGGGGGAATTTGTCATGATTACCTCCCTTTTGCAATAAATTAATTTCTTGTGAGGGTATTTGACAAGGATCCTTGTGTTAGGAATCAGACGTTTGTGGTAGCCCTCTAGAATTGCGACGATTCCCTTTGAGGAACTAGCAAGATAATTGCCTCTATGGGTGGCAGGGATCCTATTTAGGTAACTAGTGAAGATGATATCCTATTTGGACGACAAGGGATTCCACTTAGGGACCCAATAAAGTGAAATGCTCTATGAGCGGCAAAGATCCCACTTGGGGACCCGACGAAGATGATCGCCTCTATGGAAGGCACGGATCCCACTTGGGGACCCAATTAAGTGATCACCTTTATGGGCATAAAGGATCCTATTTTGGACTCAACAAAGATAATCGCCTCTATGGGAGGCAAGTGTAACACCCTTCTAATACCCCGCATAAATATTAAACAATAATTAGAGTAAAACATGAAAAGGGCATTACAACCTCCATATAATTAAAATAATACTCATGTCATGCCATAAAAGGAACGTTAAACTCAATATCATTCAGATCGTCATGTCAACGCAGCGGAAAATATATTTAACATCTGAACAATGCAACATCCAAAGTCATAGACTTAAAACACCACCATAATAAAATACTGAAATAAAGAGAGTTCCACAAATAACTCTAAACAACGTCCCCAGTGTTACACGACCAGAGCATGACACAGACCCAACTGACTCTAACGAACTACTTGACGAGCTAATCCTCACCAAGTACAAGAGCTACTCCTCAATCTGAAAAATAACAACAGTAAGGGTGAGTCTCATTCACATTTAACTAATGTTATAAGATATAGATAATAAAATATCATTTCACATGCCATTCACCCAATCACAGTTATGATCAGATTCAAACCATACAATCAGTAAGCAAACAACCAAATCAACACATATTATAACATTGGACAATCTTCCATTCATGTTATAATAGCAAAAACAGCCTAATGCAATGCAACTACATGCATGTGGTACCAAAATCTGGGATAACCCAACTCACCGACCCACCATCGTCAAGGATACGGTAACACCCACTCACTAATTCCACACAATGGGAATTAGCTACCATTGATCCACCATCGTCAAGGACCAGCCACATAATGATTATGAATGCATGCATCAACCATAACATGCTCATCACCCACATAAATCGATCAATGTCATAATCATCAATAAAACACATATTTCACGCCAATAATACATGTATAATAAACACCAGTTATAACCACAACATCATACAGGTAAAACATTCATTAGTGTACCTATAAGCATAACCCACCACAAACAAATAAGATCGGATGTTTTAAAAATAATTCAAGCCACAACTCAAAACACCATTTGATTATATAAATTATTTGATTAGCTTCACTATACTCGAAACGGAACCAAAATCCGGTTTACGGTTTAAAAGTTACACATTTTTAAACTTTTCAAAATGGCCTGTCACCAACAGCACGCGGCGCCAACCTTAGTTCGCGGCGCGAACTGAGCGAGTCAAAAATTCCCAACATTCTGCCAAGCACTTCGCGGCGCAAACATGTGTTCGCGGCGCGAAACGAGCACATAAGTACGCCTTCGCGGCGCGGCCATATGCTCGCGGCGCATACTGAACCCAACAAAACTTCTCGGCTTTCTGCCAAGCAGTTCGCGGCGCCAACTCCTGGACGCGGCGCCAACTGGCGATTTCCAGAACTCCGAATCGCAGAAAACAGCCTGCGATTTTGCCCTTCCTTCACCAATTCATTACCAAACCAATCCCATTCCAACCAGATTTGCATACAGTGAAACAAACACATATTATAACACATTTATAATACATTCAACCATCCAATTAACACCATACATGATCAATACAATCATTATACATCAATTCTCCCAAAAACCTAGCATTTCTACAACCTAAGCATAACCCAATTGATACGAATAGCACGATCAAATTCTATCATACTACCTATAATCCCATAATAGAAGATAAACGGAAGAGTCCCCCCTTACCTGAAGGTTGATTCTTCGTTCTTCCTCGCGTCGCACTTCCTCGCTCTTCTCCTCTTTTCACGTTCAGACTTCTTTTCCCAAAATGCTGTAACCCTCTCTATTCCACAACTCCTTCTATTTTTCTATTTTATGAAAATAAGCTTATCATTAGTAATGGGCTTCACAACTGACACCCCCTTCTACTAAAAGCGACACTGGCCCATTAGCCTCATTATTTCCATTTTTCTCAGTTAACTCAAATAATTCTAATATTTAATCCAAAAATTAATTAAATTAAATAAAGAATTTTATGGGGTGTTACAACTCTCCCCCACTAGAAAAGTTTTCGTCCTTGAAAACATACCTTAGGCAAAGAGTTCCGGGTAGGAGTCCCTCATCTGGCTCTCCAATTCCCACGTAACATTTCCACCGGCTGGTCCTCCCCAAGCTACTCTGACTAATGCTATCTCCTTACCACACATTTGTTTCACCTTCCGATCTTCAATCCTCATAGGCAAAGTTTCAACTGTCAGATTATCCTTTACCTGTACATCATCGACTTGGATCACATGAGATGGATCAGCAATGTATTTCCTCAACTACGATACATGGAATACATCATGCAGATTCGCAAGTGTCGGTGGCAACGCAATACGATACGCCACTTCTCCAACCCTCTCCGTAATTTGAAACGGACCAATAAAACGCGGAGTCAACTTCCTTGACTTCAGTGCTCTACCAACACCAGTTGTAGGAGTCACCCTCAAGAACACATGATCTCCTTCTTGAAATTCAAGTGTCCTTCTTCTTTTATCATGATAACTCTTCTGACGACTCTAAGAAGTCTTCATCTTCTCCCGAATCATCTTAATCCTTTCTGTTGTCTCCTGAACAATTTCTGGCCCAATCACAGCACTTTCGCCAGATTCGTACCAACATAAAGGCGTTCTACACCTCCGACCATACAAAGCTTCAAACGGAGCCATACCAATACTCGAGTGAAAACTATTATTGTAAGTAAATTCGATCAAGGGTAGATAACTATCCCAAGCACCGCCCTTTTCCAACACACAAGCACGCAACAAATCTTCTAGTGATTGAATAGTTCTTTCCGTCTGTCCATCCGTCTGCGGATGATAAGCAGAACTCAATCTCAGTTTAGTACCCAAGGCCTTCTGCAAACCTTCCCAGAATCTGGATGTAAACCTTGGATCTCTATCTAACACGATACTCGAAGGAATACCATGTAAACTCATTATCTTCTCAATATACAATTGAGCCAGCTTCTCCATTGGGTAATCCATTCTCATTGGTATAAAGTGAGCAGACTTTGTCAACCTGTCCACAATAACCCAAATAGCTTCACAATTCTTCACCATCCTCAGCAAACCTGAAACAAAATCCATAGATATACTATCCCACTTCCATTCCGGAATAAATAACGGTTGCATAGCTCCATACGGTTTCTGATGCTCAATCTTCGACTTCTGACAAGTCAAACAGGCATAGACAAATTCAGCTATTTCCTTTTTCATTCCAGGCCACCAAAACAGCTTCTTTAAGTCATGATACATCTTGGTGGCACCAGGATGAATACTCAATCCGCTACGATGTCCCTCCTCAAGAATGCTTCTTCTCAATTCGGCAACATCAGGAACACAAACACGATTACCAAACCTCATTATACCATTCTCGTCGATTCTGAATTCACCTCCTTTATCTTGGTTAATCAGAGTCAACTTATCAACCAACTCTACATCAGTCTTCTGACCCTCTCGGATTTCCTTAAGAATACCACTAGTCAGCTTCAGCATACCCAATTTAACACTGGTAGGAGTGTCTTCACATACTAAACTCAAATCTCGGAATTGCTCAATTAAATCCAATTCTCTCACCATAAGCATAGACATATGCCGGGACTTCTTACTCAATGCATCGGCAACAACATTTGCTTTACCCGGATGATAATTCAGTTCAAAATCATAATCCTTGAGAAATTCTAACCATCTTCTTTGTCTCATATTCAGCTCTTTTTGGTCAAAGAGATACTTCAAACTCTTGTGATCACTAAATACTTCAAACCTTGAACCATATAGGTAATGCCTCCACAATTTCAACACAAATACCACTGCTGCCAACTCTAAGTCATGAGTCGGGTAGTTTCTCTCATGCACTTTGAGTTATCTCGACGCATAAGCGACTACCTGTTGATTCTGCATTAGTACACCTCCTAATCCCGACAACGAAGCATCACAATAAACAACAAAAGATTCCGCCGAATTCGGCAAAATCAAGATCGGCGCACTAGTCAACCTCTTCTTCAACTCTTGGAATCCTTCTTCACATTTCGAATCCCAGACGAAAGCTTGACCCTTCCTAGTCAACTTAGTTAACGGCAACGCTAACTTTGAAAAACCTTCAATGAACTTTCTATAGTAACCCGCAAGACCAAGGAAACTACGGATTTCGGAAACTGACTTCGGAGCTTCCCACTGAGACACTGCTTCTACTTTCGTTGGGTCAACGACAATACCATCCTTGGAAATTACATGCCCAAGAAAGCTCACTTCATTTAACAGAACTCACACTTTGACAGTTTTGCATAAAGTTTCTTTTCCTTCAATAGTTCCAATACCACTCTAAGATGATCTGCATGCTCTTCTTCATTCTTAGAATATATTAAAATATCATCTATAAACACCACCACGAACTGATCCAAGTAAGGATGGAAGATCCTATTCATATACTCCATGAAAACCCCCGGCGCATTAGTTACTCCAAATGGCATCACTGTATATTCGTAATGACCATACCTTGTTCTAAATGCCGTCTTCTGAATATCGTCCGTCTTCACCCGAATCTGATGATATCCCGACCGCAAGTCAATTTTGCTGAACACGCTCGCACCAACCAGTTGATCCATTAAATCATCAATCCTCGGCAATGGATACCGATTCTTGATGGTAACTTTATTCAGTTGCCTATAATCCACACACAACCTCATTGAACCTTCTTTCTTCTTCACTAGTAACACCGGTGCACCCCACGGTGAGACACTAGGATGAATAAATTTCTTCTCAAGTAACTCTTCCAATTGACTCTTCAACTCAGTCAATTCCGATGCCGACATACGATAAGGTGTCATCGACACAGGACTAGTTCCAGGAATTAATTCAATAGCAAAATCTACCTCCCTCTCTGGCGGTAATTCTCTTACATCTTCTGGGAAAACTTCCGGAAATTCACAAACTACCGGTAAGTCATTACTCACCGCTTTCTTTTTCACTTCCAAGGATGCAATCAACATAAACACGGCAGCCCCGTCCTTCATTGCTTTATCCACTTGTCTAGCCGTCACCGCTAAATCCTCAACACTGACATCTTCAGGAAAAATAACCGTCTTCGTGAAACAGTTGATATGAACCCGGTTAAATTGCAACCAATTCATGCCCAGGATAACATCCAGTTGTTCCAACGGAAGGCACACTAAGTCCATTCCGAATTCTCTACCAAAAATATCAATTGGACAGTTCAAACAAGCAAACGAAGTAGTCACTGAACCCGACGCAGGAGTGTCAATGATCATACTTCCATTAATATCAGATATTTCCAAATTCAGGCGTTTAGCACAATCCAATGAAATAAACGAGTGAGTTGCTCCAGTATCTATTATTGCAATTAAAGGAGTGCCATGGATAAAACACGTACCTTTAATCAACCGATCCTCTGGAGTAGTCTCTGAACCAGATAAGGCGAACACCTTACCACCAGCTTGATTCTTCCTCGGCTTAGGACACTTAGGACTAATATGACCTTCTTCCCCGCAGTTGAAACAAGTTACAGTGTTCCCTTTCCACTCAATAGCAATGTGATCTGCCTTTCCACATCTATAGCACTTCTTTTCCTCACTTTTGCACTCGTGAATGCGATGTCCAGGTTCTCCACACTTGAAGCACTTGTTAGAACAAGATTTGTTCTGATCAATTATCTTAGTTTTGATGATAACAATAATATGAATTTTGCTTAAGATAATATGGTACTCTAATCCAATGCAATTTCCCTTTCAGGAAATATATAAAGAGTACGCATAATTCAGCGCTCAGAAGCTTTGTCTCAAGGGTTCAGCATGCAACATCAGAACATGGTCTGGCAAGACATCAGAAGATGGTCGAAGCAGAATCAGAACATGGGTCTATGGAAGCATCAGAAGAACATGAGATCAGAAGCACTGAAGCTCAGAAGATGGTATCACGCTCAGAAGCACTTCAAGGTCAGAAGATCAGAAGATGCTATGCACCAAGCTGTTTGACTCTGATGATATTCAAACGTTGTATTCACAAACATCAGATCAGAAGGAAGTACAAGTGGCAAGCTACGCTGACTGACAAAAGGAACGTTAAAAGCTATTAAAGGCTACGTCAGTAGACACAGCGTGAACAAGGCTCGAGGTAGTTGACAAAAGCGTATAACATTAAATGCGATGCTGTACGGAACACGCAAAGCATTAAATGCATTCAACGGTCATCTTCTCCAACGCCTATAAATATGAAGTTCTGATGAGAAGCAAGGTTAACGATTCTGCACCAAAACAACTAATATCAAACTTGCTGAAACGCTGTTCAAATCTAAACTCAGAATCTTCATCTTCATCAAAGCTCACTACATTGCTTTTGTAATATATTAGTGAGATTAAGCTTAAACGTTAAGAGAAATATCACAGTTGTGATTATCGCTTTTAAGAAGCATTTGTAAACTCTTAGAATTGATTACATTAAGTTGTAAGGAACTAGAGTGATCGTGTGGATCAGAATACTCTAGGAAGTCTTAGGAGTGAACTAAGCAAGTTGTAACTAGAGTGATCGTGTTGATCAGTAGACTCTAGAAAAGTCTTAGAGGGTATCTAAGCAGTTGTTCCTGGAGTGATCAGTGTGTGATCAGAAGACTCTGGAAGACTTAGTTGCTGACTAAGTGGAAAACCATTGTAATCCGTGCGATTAGTGGATTAAATCCTCAGTTGAGATAAATCATCTCTGCGGGGGTGGACTGGAGTAGTTTAGTTAACAACGAACCAGGATAAAAATATCTGTGCAATTTATTTTTATCTGTCAAGTTTTTAAAGCTACACTTATTCAAACCCCCCCCCCCCCCTTTCTAAGTGTTTTTCTATCCTTCAATTGGTATCAGAGCGCCGGTTCTAAGGTGCAAGCACTTAACCGTGTTTAGAAAAGATTCAGGAAGAGAAAAACGCTTCAGTAAAAGATGGTTGATGAAAGTGAAAAGTCTACACCTACACCTGCATCTACATCTGGCTCTGCTGAGCAATACAACGGTAACAATGGTTATACTAGACCGCCGGTATTTGATGGTGAAAACTTTGAATACTAGAAAGATAAACTGGAAAGTTACTTTCTGGGTCTAGATGGTGATCTATGGGATCTTCTGATGGATGGTTACAAACATCCTGTAAATGCCAGAGGCGTAAAGCTGACAAGGCAAGAAATGGATGATGATCAGAAAAAGCTTTTCAGGAATCATCATAAATGCAGAACTGTTTTGCTGAATGCTATCTCTCATGCTGAGTATGAGAAGATATCTAACAGGGAAACGGCTTATGACATATATGAGTCCTTGAAAATGACTCATGAAGGAAATGCTCAAGTCAAGGAGACTAAAGCTCTAGCTTTAATCCAGAAGTATGAAGCCTTCAAGATGGAGGATGATGAAGACATTGAAAAGATGTTTTCAAGATTTCAAACTCTTACTGCTGGATTGAGAGTTCTTGACAAGGGATACACCAAGGCTGATCATGTAAAGAAGATCATCAGAAGCTTACCCATAAGATGGGGTCCTATGGTGACTGCATTCAAGATTGCAAAGAATCTGAATGAAGTTTCTCTGGAAGAGCTTATCAGTGCCTTGAGAAGTCATGAAATAGAGCTGGACGCAAATGAGCCTCAAAAGAAAGGTAAGTCTATTGCATTAAAATCCAATATCAAGAAATGCACTAACGCTTTTCAGGCTAGAGAAGAAGATCCTGAAGAATCAGAATCTGAAGAAGAAGATGAACTGTCCTTAATCTCCAGAAGGCTAAATCAACTCTGGAAGACCAAGCAAAGGAAGTTCAGAGGCTTCAGAAGTTCAAAGAAATTTGAACGTGGAGAATCTTCTGATGACAGAAGATCTGACAAGAAGAAGGTCATGTGCTATGAATGCAATGAGCCTGGACACTACAAGAACGAATGTCCAAATCTTCAGAAGGAAAGTCCCAAGAAAAAGTTTCATAAGAAGAAAGGTCTTATGGCAACCTGGGATGAGTCAGAAGATGATTCTGAAGACGAGCAGGCCAATTGTGCGCTGATGGCGACAGAAGATGACGGATCAGAATCTACATCAGAATCAGATTCTGAAGAGGTATTTTCTGAACTTACTAGAGATGAGTTAGTTTCCGGTCTAACTGAACTACTGGAACTCAAGTCTCAGATTAGTCTCAAATACAAAAAGCTGAAAAAGCAATTTGAATTTGAAACAAAGAAGCTTGAGTTGGAAAATTCTGAATTAAAAGAAAAACTTTTAAAATTATCCAATAATGTTGGATCTCCTTCTGATTCAGAAAAATCCACCCCTAGTCTAAACCATATTCTGAAAGAATATGATTTAAGTTTCAGGAAGTTCTTATCTAGAAGTATTGGCAGAAGTCAGCTAGCTTCTATGATATATGCTGTGTCTGGAAACAAAAGAGTAGGCATTGGTTTTGAGGGTGAAACCCCATACAAACTTGAACCTGTTGATGAAATGAAAATCACATACAAGCCATTGTATGAACAGTTCAAGTATGGCCACTCCCATGATATTAGGCACACTTCACATGCTCAAAGTTTTCACATAACACACACCAAAAAGCATGTGACACAACCTAGGAAATATCATGAAACTCACATTAAAAATTATCATGCTGTTCCTCCTATTGCTTACAATGTTAAACCCAAGTTCAATCAGAACTTGAGAAAATCTAACAAGAAAGGACCCAAGAAAATGTGGGTACCTAAGGATAAGATTATTCCTATTGCAGATATCCTTGACTGCAAAAAGGACAAAGCACAACATGTCATGGTACCTGGACTCTGGATGCTCGCGACACATGACAGGAAGAAGGTCTATGTTCCAAGACCTGGTGCTTAAGTCTGGAGGAGAAGTCAAGTTTGGAGGAGATCAGAAGGGCAAGATAATTGGCTCTGGAACTATAAAGTCTGGTAACTCTCCTTCCATTTCTAATGTACTTCTTGTAGAAGGATTAACACATAACCTCTTATCTATCAGTCAATTAAGTGACAATGATTATGATATAATCTTTAATCAAGAGTCTTGCAAGGCTGTAAATCAGAAGGATGGCTCAATCCTATTTACAGGCAAGAGGAAGAACAACATTTATAAGACAGATCTGCAAGATCTTATGAGTCAGAAGGTGACTTGTCTTATGTCTGTTTCTGAAGAGCAGTGGGTCTGGCACAGAAGATTAGGTCATGTTAGTTTGAGAAAGATTTCTCAGATTAACAAACTGGATCTGGTCAGAGGACTCCCTAATCTGAAATTCAAATCAGATGCTCTTTGTGAAGCATGTCAAAAGGGCAAGTTCTCCAAACCTGCATTCAAGTCCAAGAATGTTGTTTCTACCTCAAGGCCATTAGAACTCTTGCACATTGATCTGTTTGGCCCAGTCAAAACAACATCTGTCAGAGGGAAGAAATATGGATTAGTCATCGTAGATGATTATAGCCGCTGGACATGGGTAAAATTCTTGAAACACAAGGATGAGACTCATTCAGTGTTCTTTGATTTCTGCATTCAGATTCAATCTGAAAAAGAGTGTAAAATCATAAAGGTCAGAAGTGATCATGGTGGTGAATTTGAGAACAGATCCTTTGAAGAGTTCTTCAAAGAAAATGGTATTGCCCATGATTTCTCTTGTCCTAGAACTCCACAGCAAAATGGGGTTGTAGAACGAAAGAATAGGACTCTGCAAGAAATGGCCAGAACCATGATCAATGAAACCAATATGGCTAAGCATTTCTGGGCAGAAGCAATAAACACTGCATGCTATATTCAGAATAGAATCTCTATCAGACCTATTCTAAATAAGACTCCCTATGAATTGTGGAAGAATAGAAAGCCCAACATTTCATATTTCCATCCTTTTGGATGTGTATGCTTTATTCTGAACACTAAAGATCATCTTGGTAAGTTTGATTCCAAAGCACAAAAATGTTTCCTTCTTGGATATTCTGAACGCTCAAAAGGCTACAGAGTATACAATAATGAAACATTGATTGTAGAAGAATCAATCAATATCAGGTTTGATGATAAGCTTGGTTCTGAAAAACCAAAGCAGTTTGATAATTTTGCAGATTGTGATATTGATATATCAGAAGTTGTTGAGCCAAGAAGCAACGCATCAGAAGCAGAGCTTCTCAGAAGCAAAGAATCTGAAGATCAAGTATCAGCTTCTCTGGAGGATCTAAGTATTTCTGAAGAACCATCTGTCAGAAGATCATCCAGACTCATCTCTGGTCATTCAGAAGATGTCATTCTTGGAAAGAAGGATGATCCAATCAGAACAAGAGCATTCCTTAAGAACAATGCAGACTGTCAATTAGGTCTTGTATCTTTGATCGAGCCAACTTCTGTTGATCATGCTCTAGAAGATCCAGACTGGATAATTGCTATGCAAGAAGAACTGAATCAGTTTACAAGGAATGATGTTTGGGATCTTGTTCCTAGACCAGATGGATTCAATATAATTGGTACAAATTGGGTCTTCAGAAACAAGCTCAGAATGAGAAGATGAGAAATTCTTATGTATGAGTATCCTTTGAAATGAAATTTTTTTTAAGAAGTTCTGATAGAAATCAATTAGAAATTGTGATTCAGTTATTACTAACGTTTCAGTGTCTAAGTTGATTCAGAATCTCTATAAAAGCAAAACAGCTGTAACTGGCTATCCAGATGGTAAACACGTGTTCACTATTCCTGGACAAGCGTGCGTGCAGTTGAGGGGACGTCTACTTAGGTAACTGTGCAAATCACGTCTTTTGTCATTATTATCTCTCCTCATGTCACGTAACATTAAATGCTTTTCATCATTTACTCTCTTTCAGTTTTCTTTTTATACTCTTCAAACGTTTCTTTTCCCTCTCATATTTCTATCACTTTGCATTCAGTTTTCTTTTTCGTTCTCTCTCTTTGCTTTCATATCATAAACCCTAGCAGTTTCCAATATCTGCAAATTCATCATGAATCCATCGTCAAGCTCTGGGAATCAAGATAATGATCGGAAACAAAAGAGAAAGGCAACTGCTGAACCAGAAACCAAACCAAAAAGAGTAAGGATCTCTTATGACCCTCTCAAAGTGTATCAACCCCTTGACGGTTCCCCTCAATCACCCCCCTCTTCAAAGACCTCCACCACCTCTTCCTCCTCATTCATCCTCTCGGAACCACCTTCTTCACCATCTGATATCTCCTCTCCTTCAACCCTTCCATCAGATATCTCTTCATCTCTCTCATACCCTTTTCCCACCAGAACACCTAATCCCTATAGTGTTGTTCTTCCCTACTCAAGGTTCACTGTCAACCCTCCAACCCCTACCACTCAAACATATCTGGAGCTTTTACATGCTGATGTAAATGGCTGGTTGGAGATTCTAGGTGCTGCTCACCTTAATCATCTGGATGAGTATGCTACAAACAACCTTTGGAATACCTTTCGTCAGGATTTTCTGGATAAGGCTACAGACACTCAGAGAAGGATTATGTCTGAAGCTCCTGGTGTTCGTGGTCTCCGGTTGGAAGTTGGTGAGAGCAGCCATCACCATCTCATCAGGAACAGAAATGTTCTTGAAAGAAAGATACCAGCAGATGAGTTGGAAGAAGAAAATCTCTGCAGAGACATCGTGGTGTGGAGACCATGGTTTCCTGTGCTGACTGGAGATTTTCAGTGGCTGTTCAACTGGTTCAGAATGAACCCTTCTGAAAAAGCACCTCACATGGTCTTTCCAGTAGTGGTTTATCGTGCTGAAGTTGCTGGTCCTACTCCTCCAACAAACCTAGCAGTTATTCTTCAAGCATTGGAAGATGGAACTTCTGAGCTGCCTGAACCAGAATATGCTAAGGCTCCTTCTGAGTCAGACTCAGATGAGGAAATGGAAGATGCACAAGCTGAAGATCTTCCAGAAGATCACCCTGCTGAGATTGCTGTCCCTCTGGGCAGAAATACTGGTGCTTCTTCTTCTGGTGAAACCTCAGCTCTGATGGAGACCTTGGAAACTCTTCATCAGAATCAAGCTATGCTGGCTTCTCGTTTGGACGCGCAAGAAGCAGCCAATGCTGAGTTTCGTTCCTTCATGACAAGGCAAGCTACAAGCACTGACGGGATTCATGATGTTCTGGCGCGGATTTTGCGTAGGCTAGGATCTTAGTCTTTTGGTCTTTGTAGTTTCCTTTCCTTGTTGCATCTGTTTTCCTGCATTCCTTTCTTGTAATCCTTTTTAGTTATCAATGAAAAAATTTCTTTGCTTTTACATTGCAGTGACTCTATTTGTCGTTTTATGCATCTAAATCTTTTGAAATTTTCTTTTTGATGTTATGACAAAAAGGGGGAGAAGATAAATGATAAATGATTTGATTAATCTATCAGTTGCTGGGTAAAGCTCCCACACATTCACTAACAAGAACTGCAAGTTCTACATGGTTTAAGTGTTTTGCAGGTATAAAGAAGTGAAGAGAATCTTCAAAGCAAAAAGCAAACACAGAAGCAAAACCATGGAAACTGAAGCAAGCTGAGTGCTGTCAAGCTTCAGAAATCAGAAGCAAGAAAGAAGAATGAATCAGAAGCACTGGAAATAGAATTTGATCCATATTTGTCTATTTGATCTGACAAAATTCTATTTGCTCTGATACATATAATGTTATGGCTCTGATACATTATTTGCTCTGATACATTATTTCAGCCTATATGGCTCTGATTCATATAATGTGTTCAAACATACATCTTATGTTCTAACTCGTTCATGCTGACTTTTGTCGTTTAGTTTTTGTTCTGTAACATTTCAGGATGTAGAGATGCTCAGATGATGCTCTGGTACATTCAACAATGTTCTGATACAAATCTAGCATGAAGTGATGTTGGTAGAAATTCAAAGTTCTGAAGCTATCCGAGGGAAGCAGAAATCAGAAGCTGCGAATGTTCTAAAGATCCAGAAAACTCAAGTTCTGAAGCTGTCCTGAATGGAAGCAGAAATCAGAAGCTGTGAATGTTCAGAAGATCAAAGAAATTCAAGTTCTGAAGCTGTCCTGAATGGAAGCAGAAATCAGAAGCTGTGAATGTTCAGAAGATCAAAGAAATTCAAGTTCTGAAGCTGTCCTAGATGGAAGCAGGAATCAGAAGCTGTGAGTGTTCTAAGGATCTAAGGAAATTCTAGTTCTGAAGCTGTCCTATGGAAGCAGAAGTCAGAAGCTATGAATTCTCTGAAGACAAGAAGCTTATATGATCGTCTCTACCGAAATAATCAGGGAAGTCTTTTATTAAAGTTCTTCGAGTATTTATTTCAGGGGGAGATTATTTATCTCAGGGGGAGATTGTTAATCTCAGGGGGAGACATATTCATATGCTTATGCTATAGCTGTGTAATTTGTCTTTTGCCTTCTATTCTTTCTGATCGCAAATTCATATCATTTATATATGTTTTTGTCATCATCAAAAAGGGGGAGATTGTTAGAACAAGATTTGTTCTGATCAATTATCTTAGTTTTGATGATAACAATAATATGAATTTTGCTTAAGATAATATGGTACTCTAATCCAATGCAATTTCCCTTTCAGGAAATATATAAAGAGTACGCATAATTCAGCGCTCAGAAGCTTTGTCTCAAGGGTTCAGCATGCAACATCAGAACATGGTCTGGCAAGACATCAGAAGATGGTCGAAGCAGAATCAGAACATGGGTCTATGGAAGCATCAGAAGAACATGAGATCAGAAGCACTGAAGCTCAGAAGATGGTATCACGCTCAGAAGCACTTCAAGGTCAGAAGATCAGAAGATGCTATGCACCAAGCTGTTTGACTCTGATGATATTCAAACGTTGTATTCACAAACATCAGATCAGAAGGAAGTACAAGTGGCAAGCTACGCTGACTGACAAAAGGAACGTTAAAAGCTATTAAAGGCTACGTCAGTAGACACAGCGTGAACAAGGCTCGAGGTAGTTGACAAAAGCGTATAACATTAAATGCGATGCTGTACGGAACACGCAAAACATTAAATGCATTCAACGGTCATCTTCTCCAACGCCTATAAATATGAAGTTCTGATGAGAAGCAAGGTTAACGATTCTGCACCAAAACAACTAATATCAAACTTGCTGAAATGCTGTTCAAATCTAAACTCAGAATCTTCATCTTCATCAAAGCTCACTACATTGCTTTTGTAATATATTAGTGAGATTAAGCTTAAACGTTAAGAGAAATATCACAGTTGTGATTATCGCTTTTAAGAAGCATTTGTAAACTCTTAGAATTGATTACATTAAGTTGTAAGGAACTAGAGTGATCGTGTGGATCAGAATACTCTAGGAAGTCTTAGGAGTGAACTAAGCAAGTTGTAACTAGAGTGATCGTGTTGATCAGTAGACTCTAGAAAAGTCTTAGAGGGTATCTAAGCAGTTGTTCCTGGAGTGATCAGTGTGTGATCAGAAGACTCTAGAAGACTTAGTTGCTGACTAAGTGGAAAACCATTGTAATCCGTGCGATTAGTGGATTAAATCCTCAGTTGAGGTAAATCATCTCTGCGGGGGTGGACTGGAGTAGTTTAGTTAACAACGAACCAGGATAAAAATATCTGTGCAATTTATTTTTATCTGTCAAGTTTTTAAAGCTACACTTATTCAAACCCCCCCTTTCTAAGTGTTTTTCTATCCTTCAGCACTTAATAGGGGCACTAGAGTCTCCCCCACTAGGCTTCTTCCAGCCTCCAGCTTTCTGATTACCCTTACCATATGGCTTACCACGATCCATATGCTTTTTCCCTTTCCTGTCGACTAACTCGCGAGAGTGTGACGACTTCAGTTTAATATTGTCCTCTTCAAAGATTCGGCTGCAGTCAACCAAATCGACAAACCTGCGAATCCTCTGGTATCTGATACCCTGTTTAATCTCATCACGGAGACCATTTTCAAACTTAACACACTTCGAGAATTCACTAGCCTCATCATTATTGTAGTGGACATAATACTTTGCCAGCTCAACAAACTTGGACGCATACTCCGACACGATCATGTTACCTTGTGTCAGCTCCAAAAATTCAATCTCTTTCCTGCCTCTAACATCCTCAGGAAAGTACCTCCGCAAGAATTCTCTCTTGAACACAGCCCAAGTGATTGCAACACCTGCAGCTTGCAGTTCGTCCCTACTAGCCATCCACCAATCATCAGCTTCTTCAGACAGCATGTGAGTACCATATCTCACCTTCAGATTTTCGTCACAATCAATCACCCGGAAGATCCTTTCCATTTCCTTTAGCCACTTCTGGGCGCCTTCGGGATCGTGAGTGCCTTTGAACAACGGAGGGTTGTTCCTCTGAAAACTGTTCAGCTGCCTGTCAGCACCAATTCCAGCTCCATTGGCATTCCCTCCCAACACACCAGCAATCATACCGAGAGCCTCAGCAATCGCGTCGTCGTTTCTTCCTCCTCTTCCGGCCTTTGTTCTGCTAAGTATAAAACAATATTTATTAGAACAAGAAGTATCGACAGTGTCAATCTTACACTAATTGCATACGAGGGATCAACCGACACTAAGACTCTGACTCAAACGACCGACTATGCTCTGATACCACTATTGTAACACCCTTCTAATACCCCGCATAAATATTAAACAATAATCAGAGTAAAACATGAAAAGGGCATTACAACCTCCATATAATTAAAATAATACTCATGTCATGCCATAAAAGGAACGTTAAACTCAATATCATTCAGATCGTCATGTCAACGCAGCGGAAAATATATTTAACATCTGAACAATGCAACATCCAAAGTCATAGACTTAAAACACCACCATAATAAAATACTGAAATAAAGAGAGTTCCACAAATAACTCTAAACAACGTCCCCAGTGTTACACGACCAGAGCATGACACAGACCCAACTGACTCTAACGAACTACTTGACGAGCTAATCCTCACCAAGTACAAGAGCTACTCCTCAATCTGAAAAATAACAACAGTAAGGGTGAGTCTTATTCACATTTAACTAATGTTATAAGATATAGATAATAAAATATCATTTCACATGCCATTCACCCAATCACAGTTATGATCAGATTCAAACCATACAATCAGTAAGCAAACAACCAAATCAACACATATTATAACATTGGACAATCTCCCATTCATGTTATAATAGCAAAAACAGCCTAATGCAATGCAACTACATGCATGTGGTACCAAAATCTGGGATAACCCAACTCACCGACCCACCATCGTCAAGGATACAATAACACCCACTCACTAATTCCATACAATGGGAATTAGCTACCACTGATCCACCATTGTCAAGGACCAGCCACATAATGATTATGAATGCATGCATCAACCATAACATGCTCATCACCCACATAAATCGATCAATGTCATAATCATCAATAAAACACATATTTCACGCCAACAATACATGTATAATAAACACCAGTTATAACCACAACATCATACAGGTAAAAAATTCATTAGTGTACCTATAAGCATAACCCACCACAAACAAATAAGATCGGGTGTTTTAAAAATAATTCAAGCCACAACTCAAAACACCATTTGATTATATAAATTATTTGATTAGCTTCACTGTACTCGAAACGGCACCAAAATCCGGTTTACGGTTTAAAAGTTACACATTTTTAAACTTTTCAAAATGGCCTGTCACCAACAGCACGCGGCGCCAACCATAGTTCGCGGCGCGAACTGAGCGAGTAAAAAATTCCCAACATTCTGCCAAGCACTTCGCGGCGCAAACATGTGTTCGCGGCGCGAAACGAGCACATAAGTACGCCTTGGCGGCGCGGCCATATGCTCGCGGCGCGTACTGAACCCAACAAAACTTCTCGGCTTTCTTCCAAGCAGTTCGCGGCGCCAACTCCTGGACGCGGCGCGAACTGGCGATTTCCAGAACTCCGAATCGCAGAAAACAGCCTGCGATTTTGCCCTTCCTTCACCAATTCATTACCAAACCAATCCCATTCCAACCAGATTTGCATACAGTGAAACAAACACATATTATAACACATTTATAATACATTCAACCATCCAATTAACACCATACATGATCAATACAATCATTGTACATCAATTCTCCCAAAAACCTAGCATTTCTACAACCTAAGCATAACCCAATTGATACGAATAGCACGATCAAATTCTATCATACTACCTATAATCCCATAATAGAAGATAAACGGAAGAGTCCCCCTTACCTGAAGGTTGATTCTTCGTTCTTCCTCGCATCGCACTTCCTCGCTCTTCTCCTCTTTTCACGTTCAGACTTCTTTTCCCAAAATGCTGTAACCCTCTCTATTCCACAACTCCTTCTATTTTTCTATTTTATGAAAATAAGCTTATCATTAGTAATGGGCTTCACAACTGACACCCCCTTCTACTAAAAGCGACACTGGCCCATTAGCCTCATTATTTCTATTTTTCTCAGTTAACTCAAATAATTCTAATATTTAATCCAAAAATTAATTAAATTAAATAAAGAATTTTATGGGGTGTTACAACAAGGATCCCACTTAGGGACCCAACAAAGTAGAGCGACTATATGGGCGACAAGTGAAGTGACCAACTCTATGGGAGGAAAGGATCCCGTTTACAAAAACTGTCAACACATTAATCAAGCAAAAAAATATATAAATGATAATTATGCTAATGCCTCTAGAGGGCATCACTTATGGATCTTCAACCTTCATTCTCTGTAGAAGTTAGGGAGAAAGCATCCTCGCCTTCGCGGATCTCTCATGGCGATGTTATTCCCGAGCCCATCCTCTTGGACTTCACGCCTAATTGATCCTCTTTAACTTGAGGCTTCCTACATAACCCTTCCAAGCGATCTCCTGGTCTCCTTGTACAACTCTTACTCGCCCATTAGAGAGTGGGTACTTCATGCACGAATACAAAGTAGATTAGGCGACGCCCAACCAGTTATAAGTTGGTCGCTCTATAATGACATTGTATGAAGATGGGCATCAATGACCAAATACCTGACCTTTATTTCTTTGGCCAGATCCCACTCTCCAAAAGTGATTCTCAAGGTGATATATTCTTTTAACTATACATGTTCTCCAAAGAATACAACCAACGATCTTCTGAAGGAATCCAAGTTTTCTAGGTCGAGGAAAAGTCTTTCAAATGCCTCCCAGTATAGTATGTCTGCGAAACTCCCTTGGTCAACAAGAATTCTTTTAGTTTCCCTATATTCACACTTGTGGACAATAACCATGGGGACATTATTATGAGGATAGATTCCAGTTTCTTCTTTCTCTAAGAAGGCGATCGTGGTTTCAGGGAGGTTTTCTACACTCAAAATCTGGGGAACGTACCTTCTTCAGGTGTAGCTGGTTTCCCCACCCCCAACGAATCCTCCTGCTATGGTATTGAGCGTATCACGTGCCATTTTACTACCCTCTCCATGAGACTCCTCTTTATCTTTGTTTGGCCTAGAACTTCCAGCGTTATCTCGCCCTCTCAAGTTAGACCTGTCTTGAGCATGAGAGAAGTCGCCCTTCACGTATTTGTTGAGGTGCCCTTCCTGGATTAAACTCTCAATTTCCTTCTTGAGCTGACAACAATCTTCAGTGTGGTGCCCTTTGACTCTATGGATCTTTCACCATCTTCTTGGTTCAAATCCCATCATGTCTGCCTTAGGAGTAGGTTGGACAAAATCATAGTGAAAACATAATTTTGTTAAATTACAAAGTGTAGTTTTATAAAATTATAGTGTCTCGCTGTGAATTTGGTAAGTTTGCCACTGTAGAAAACAAACACTCGTGTATGATTGTTATTATTGCTTTTCAAACTTTCATGAACTTTTGTATGTTGCAGATGAAAACTAGAGAAAACATGATGAAGAAGAAGATTGAGTAAAAGTTAAATGGAATGATTTACAATTATTGAGAAGTTAGTTACATCATTGTGTGTGTGTGTGTGTCTATATATAAATGGAAGCTTATAACTAATTGGTAACTAACTATTTGTAACCTATTATTGTAAGTCAATAACATCACTAACAACTAATAATGACTTGAATCAAGGTTACTTGATACATAAGTAACTGGTTGCTGGCAGTTGTAAATCTATTGCTTGATGTGTAAGGCAGGAGTTTAACACACTTCAAATATCATGGTTTAAATTTTTGTGCAATTTTGATTTTGATATCCAGTGATCTTCGTCATTTTCAATAGCAACAATATCAACCTATAGACAAAAGAAAATACAAGATACTTTAGATAAATGTACAACCAAGTCAAAGCAAATAACATCCAAGAGTTAAAAAATTTAAACAAATTAGAGGTATGATCCACCAATGATTAAGCTCATATGAGAGCAAGTTGAACTTGAGCCTAAACAACATGTTATTACGATCAGACCAAATTATCCAAATACTAACTAACCAAATGGCACAAAGACAATCACAAAATTCATTTTTAAGAAAAAAAAAGAGGTCAATACATTGTGGAATATGGATAATAACATTTTTTGATAAGGCATTTGAAGTTTTCAAAATTCTTACTATTTTAAAATATCATACCAAATGCTCCAAGAAAAATTATATTTAAAGAATAAGTGTTCAAATTTTTTTTAACTCCCCGCCACAAAGGCGTAAAGAAGACTCAATGTTACAAATATCACATTGTATGAAGTCTGTCTTTGTAGGAAGTCGATTTTGACATGGTATCCAAAAGAAAAGATAAATCTTTAAGAGAAATATTTTGTTCCAAATCAAGTCTCGAAGGACAAATGTTCCTCTACTTCCGTTAAATGAGTGACTAATAAGTTTCTTTAACACAGAAGGTCTCACTATAATCAAACGTCTAAATCAATTATTCTAAAGCATTGTCATGCAAAAGAATGTTATAAAGCAAAAAGCATAATTTTGACAACAATTTTTTCTTCCAAGAAAAAAGATTTATTCTCTAATGCCATCCTATGCCATGACCCTCCTTATATGATCTTAAAAGTATATGCCAAAAAAATGTTTATCAAGAGACAAAATACATAATATATAGAATTTATCTCTCAAGGAGCCACTTTTCAACCAAGGATAATGATAAAACAACATCGACTCCCTGTTTCTCCAATTAAAAGAATGTCATAATATCAATAGGTTCTATTGATACTACCACCCTCCTTAGTCCTTAATAAGTTGCAAATCCATCCACCAGGTGGAAGCTTTATTGATACTAGATTGTCTTAAACCAATTTTTACTTTGTACTTATGAGACAACACTTTATAACACAATTCTTCCTTATTAGTTAAAATCCTCCAACAAGATTTTCCTAACAAGGAGTAATTAAGTTCTTTAATCCTCCACACACCTAGACTCCCTTATATTTTTCTAAACACATTTTGTTCATGTAGATCCAATGAAGATTACGATCTTCCTCACCATGTTCCCCTAAGAATTTTTTAGAAGGATTTAATTTTAGAAATGATACCTGAAGAAACCTTGAAGTTAGAGAGAAAACTAGTAAAGACGTGTGACAAATGAGATTTTTTTAAAACGAAATGATCACCCATCAAAAGCTATTATTCATCCAACTACAAAGCCTCCTTATAACCTTGTTAATTAAAAGATTCTAAAAGTATAGGCTTCTTGGATTACCACCAATGGAAAATCCAAAGTAGTCCAAAAGAAGATGACCAATTATATCAACATACCATAAACATCTTCCAACCAAGAAATAATTGTAAGAACAAGATTTGTTCTAATCAATATTCTTAGTTTTGATGATAACAATGTATATGAATTTTGTATAAGACAATGTGGTACTCTAATCCTTTACATTTTCCATTTCAGGAATTATATGAGGAGTACGCACAAATCAGCGCTAGAAGCACTGACTCAGAAGGTTCAAGTATGCAACATCAGAACATGCTCTCGCAAGACATCAGAAGATGGTCTAGCAGAATCAGAACATGGTCTATGAAGCATTATAAGAACATGAGATCAGAAGCAGAAGAACTGAAGTTCTTATGGTATCACGCTGAAGCTCTTCAAAGTCAGAAGACAAGAAGATGCTCTGCACCAAGCTGTTTGACTCTGATTATTCAAACATTGTATCTACAAAGATCAGATCAGAAGCAAGTACAAGATGACAGTCTACTCTGACTGACAAAAGGAACGTTAGAAGCTACAAAAGGCAAAGTTAGTAAAAGCAGTAAAAGCAAGGCTCGAGGTAGTTGACAAAAGAGTGAAACATTAAATGCAAAGCTGTACGGAACACGCAACGCATTAAATGCTCCCAACGGTCATCTTCCCGAACGCCTATAAATATAAGTTCTGATGAGAAGCTGAATACACAACTCTTGCGCAAAAATACAAAAACGCTGTCAATTTGAAAAGCTCTCAAACTTCATCTTCAACCTCACTACTCTTGTAATACCTTAGTGAGATTTAAGCTTAGAACTTAAGAGAAATATCACAGTTGTGATTATAGCTTTTTAAGAAGCAATTGAATACTCTTGTAAACATTTATTTTACATTGATTTGTAAAAGGTTCCTAGAGTGATCAAGTTGTGATCAGTAGACTCTAGAAGACTTAGAAGTTTCTAAGTGGTGTATTTCCTAGAGTGATCAAGGTGTGATCAGAATACTCTAGAAGACTTAGAGGGTATATAAGTGGAAATCCATTGTAATAAAGATTGATTAGTGGATTAAATCCTCAGTTGAGGTAAATCACTCTAAGAAGTGGACTGGAGTAGTTTCGTTAACAACGAACCAGGATAAAAATAACTGTGTTATTTGTTTTTATCTTAAGAGTTTTTAAAGTCACACTTATTCAAACCCCCACTATCTAAGTGTTTTTCTATCCTTCAATAATCACATTAATATCAACAAGTAAACTTTTGTAAAAGTTGACTTTTAGACAACACATAAGTTCAAACAAAATTAAACTAATCTTTATTGCTCTAGTGCTAAACAAACTTTTTTCTCTTAAGGTCAATGTGTCGTTTGTGAATTGAAGATGTCAAATTTTAAAATGAAAATCGACTCTTATGTGACAATTTAAAATGAAGCCAACACATATTTGTGCACTTAGCATAGCAAAAAAAACCTTATATTGCTATGAAAATTAAGAAAGAAGAAATACAATTTCTCTAACACCATTATTTTTCTAAACTGAACTTAACGACGAGATTATCATTAACAAGACTTGAAGCAATTATAAAACTTACCCGTTCTTGATCCGGTGGATTCACGTAGGAGAAAAACCCTCGTCAAATACATTACTACAATTAAATAGTCTCATTTCACACAGTTAAAAGTTTTTTAAGTAAAATTTATATAGTATTTTTATGAATTTTTTAACAAAAGTAAAAGTTTAAAAATTGTCTTATACTAATAAAAAACAAATATAGAAAGTAAATTTAAGAGGAAAGGAGTATTATTGTATTGTTATCATAAAATCATAAAATATAATAAAGCAAGATGAGTTTTTTTTGGCAAGTTTGTCATTTGTCAAATTTTTAGACTCCATGCTATTTTTATGTTTGCTATTAGTAGAAAGTTTCTATAATTAATTATAATTATTTTTTAATCTTTAATTAATTAATTATTTCATTAATTTCTAATGACTCATAATGATAAAATATACTATCTAGAACAATTCAATAGTCACATTAAGAGATGTAAAGTTATTGGAATCAATTGGAAATTCAAAAAAGTTTTTTGGGAGAAGCATAAAACATTTAAAAATTCATCTAAAAATTCATCTTGATCCTTATCCAATCTTCAAAAGTGTTATCTTCAAACACACTATATAACAACCTCTTCAATAGACACCGAAAATCACCACCAAAATACTTAAACCTTCGCCACACCTTCACACTAAACAAACCATGTCTTTACCACTCCCTCACCATGTATAGCAACACACTCAACCAATACAAAACAAGAACAACAACAATATTCATTCATCTCAGATCGCTGCAGAAAAGAAGAAGAAATAGAAGTTCATATCTGCAGCCAAAGCCACATGAAGAAGAAGATTCGAAGAAGTAAACAGAGCATGCATAACTTTTATTTTTCGTCTGTATTTTTTTGTTTATGCTTTTGGATTTCTACAAAATCTTGCATTTATAACCTTGAACATTTGATATCTAAATTGGGGGTCAAGAGTTTGATTGGGGGTTTGAGTAATTTTTTGTTTTTGATGTTTGAACCTGTGAGTAAGACCTAGAGAGATTGAGAGAAAATTTTTATTTGTGTTATTTTGTTTTCTCTAAAGAGTCATGGAGAAACAGAGGAGAAAAGAATGGGATGAGAGAGGCGTGTGTTTTTTTTCGCAGAAAAAGAGAGTATTGATTCAATCTACTTTTTTTGTTTAATTTAGTAAGTTTTAATTGGTAATTTCAGTAATTAATTGAAGGACAAAGGGCAAAGTTGCTTTATTATATTTAATAATTTTCAAAATACTCAATTATTTTATATAACAAAGTTTTTCTTTATAATATAGATTATATAATAATTATTATTAAATAGTTAGATTATTTATATGTATTATTAATAATTTATCCACTTTTTTTTATACTATCATAGCTTTATTTATAAAGCGTAAATAATTATGTAGTAAATTTTTTTAGCATAAGAAATTTTATCACAAATTTTATCACGTTTATATTCATTTAAATATAATTATCTATCCCCTCTAATTTTATAAACTTCTATATTTACTTCATAATTATAATAATAATAATAATATAACTTTCAAATAATTGATTATATATTATTTTTTAATTTAATATAATAAGAATGAATTAAAGATTTTACAAAGAATATAAAAACACACACACTCTCTTCTATATTTCAATTTTAAAATATTTGAATTTAATTTAGAATTTCTAAAAATATTTTAAAATCTTGTATAATTAATGTCACAAAATTTTAATATATTTTATTTATTTGGTGACACAAATATTACAAAAATCGCTTAAATAATATAATTTCTTAGGATTTTATGTGTTTAATGGTTTTTAAAACGTGATTAAAGTAAACACCGTTTTTATAAATTTCTATATTTAGTTCTTAATAATAATATAACTTTAAAATACATTTTTATAAACTTTTATAACGTGATTAAAGTTAGCAATGATTTAACCAAGCACTTGGGCTCCAGTGGTAAAGGAGCTTCTGGCCTTCTCCTAAGGACGTAATCCGTGGAATACCGGGTTCAACTTTCATAATGATAATAATGTAATTTCCAAATAATTTTTCATATAATTTTTTAATTTTACATAATAAAAATGAATTAAAGATTTTTACAAAAACATATAACTATCCTCCATTTTTATAAACATCCCTATTTACTTAATATAATAATAATAATAATAATAATAATAATAATAATAATAAAAATAAAATAATAATAATAATAATATAACTTCTAAATAATTTTTCATATACTTTTTAATTTTATATAATAAAGATGAATTAAAGATTCTAACAGGGAATATAAAACCCCCCTCTATTCTAGAATGAATTCATACTAATAATAATTATACTTTTAAATACTTTTTCATATATTTTTTTAACTTTTATATAATAAAAATGAAATAAGAATTCTTACAAAAAATATAAAAACTCTTTATCTTTTCTATATTTCGAGTCAAAAATATTTAATTTTAATTTATAACTTATCATTTTTAAATTTAATTTATAATTTATAATCTTTTAATTTCAACCGTTGCAGTCATACTATTTGTAACATTTGCAGATTTTAAATTTTAAAATTTTAAAACAATATATTTGAAAAGTTTGTCATTTGGTCTTACTATTTTAAAAATTATTATTAATAGTAATACTACTATAAATATTTTTAATTATTTTTTCCATATTTAACTAATTATTTTGTGTTTTCCTAACTACTATTTTTTATTATTTTTTGTTTATTATTTATTATTCATTAATAATAATTAATTAACTTAGTCTATAAAAACAAACAAAACCCAACCTATTCACATCTAATTTCTTAATACATAAGCGAATATTTTGTTATAGAATCATAATGTAGTGATGCTTTAAAAGAATTAATGTTTTTATTTATACCACAAAAAATCATAATTGTTTTTTTAAATTCTAACATAAAAATTGATGATAGAAAAACTTAAAATCATTTAAAATTATATTAATCTACTTCGGTAATAGTTAATAACCTCAACTAATCTAGGGTTCTAAGAAAAACTTAAAAAAAAAAATTATTATTTTGACAAATTAATTTTAAATTACTTAAAACGTTTTTATTTGATATTTTAAATCTTTTAAATTATTTCAAACATGGAATACTATAAATTATTAAACTTTTAACTTCTATAATTTCTTTGATTGGATTCTAATCTTTATCATTTTATTCACAAAAAATCTATAAATATATAAGTTTACTAAATTAAAATTGATTCCGTATAGATTGTTTTTCAGAAATGAAGGTCATCTTTAAAATGAGATTTTATTTATTTATTTCATATCGAGCAATTTAAAAAATGATTTTTGTTTTAATTTCTTAATTGATATTATATATTTAAAGACTAAATGATTTTTTTTGTAACTTACAAAAAAAATTAACAAATTCTATTCTTTTTAAATTAGCATCATAATTTAAAAATTTAAAAATTATTTTATAGTTAAATAAATTAAATTTTTTAATAAAGATATTTTTGTAAATAAAATATAGTTTATAATTGATAAAAAAATATTTTTTGTGCAACTTAAAACAAAGACAAATTATAATGTTAAATCCCATACCTTTCGAGGTAAATTTTACTAAATCTCTGGCCAGGGGTTTAGTAAAAGGATCAGCTAAATTATAGCTTGTTTGTATATATGTCAGTGAAATGATCCCATCCTTTATCATTTTTCTCACGAGAGAGTGTCTAAGACCTATGTGTCTAGACTTTCCATTGTATACTTCACTGAATGCTCTAGCCAGGGTGGCTTGACTATCACAATGTATCAATACTTTTGAGACATTATCTTTAGCTAATGGGACCTCCAATAAGAGATCCCTCATTCATTCAGCTTCTTGTCCAGCAGACGCAAGAGCCACAAACTCCGATTCCATAGTTGAGAGAGTAATGCATATTTGTTTTTTACTCTTCCAAGAGATCGCACCTCCAGCTAATGTGAATATCCACCCAATTGTAGATTTATAATCTCCAACGCTTGATATCTAACTTGCGTCGGTATATCCTTCTAGTATGGTAGAAAATTTACCATAATGAAGGCCAATGGAAAATCCAAAGTAGTCTAAAAGAAGATGACCAATTATATCAACATACCATAAACATCTTCCAACCAAGAAATAATCACATTAATATCAACAAGTAAACTTTTGCAGTTGACTTTTAGACAACACATAAGTTCAAGTAAAATTAAACTAATCTTTATTGCTCTAGTGCTAAACAAACTTTTTTTCTCTTAAGGTCAATGTGTCGTTTGTGAATTGAAGATGTGAAATTTTAAAATGAAAATCGACTCTTATGTGACAATTTGAAATGAAGCCAACACATATTTTTGCACTTAGCATAGCAAAAAAACACCTTCTATTGCTATGAAATTTAAGAAAGAAGAAATATGATCTCTCTAACACTATTTAGGTGAATTCTAAAGTGAACTTAACGACGAGACTACCGTTAACAAGATTTAAAGCAGTAACAAAACTTACTCGATTTTGGTCTGGTTGGTTCACCTAGAAAAAAATCCTCATCAAATACATTACTACAATCAAATAATTTCATTTCACATAATCAAAAGTTTTTTCAGGTAAAATTTATTAAGAGTATTTTTATGTGTTGTGAAAAACGATACCAATAACAAAGTATAATAGGGAATTAGGGAAGAGAATAAGAACACAAGAATTGGTTATAACTGCTATTCTTTTACTTTCTCTTAAAACAAGATTACAAGTTTACAAGAATAACAAATAACCTCTCTCACCCTAAATTAGGATATGCAGCTTAGCAATGATGAGAGACTAGTATGCTATTTATAATAAGACCTAACATACTAACTAATGGGCTTTTTCAGCAAGGCCCATTACACAAGTCAACTTAATAAACAAGCTAACTTAACAAATTAGGGTTTAAACACTAAAACCTAATTTAACATGCTAACAACCCTAGCATCTTCGACATCTGCATGCTAGACCCATCTTCGACTACAGCATGCACACTTCGACACCAGCATGTGAACAATCCTTCGACTTCATGCTTAACTCTGTCGAACTGTCGAACCAAGAAGCTACCCTTCGACAATACTAGAGTTCGATCCAATATCTCACAAATCTCCACCTTGGACCTAACTCTACAACGTCAAGGAACAAACTAACTTTCTTCATGCAGCTTTATCAACTGCATACAGTGGAAAAACTTGCAACTCGGCAATGTCTTGGTGATCATATCAGCAGCATTGTCTTCAGTCGAAACCTTCAGCACTTGGACTTCTCCACGCTCGATTACTCCTCTGACGAAATGCAGCCTCACATCAATGTGCTTAGTTCGCTCATGATAGGCTGAATTCTTCGACAGGTGTATTGCACTTTGACTATCACATTTAACAGTGATACCTCGACCTTGAAGTTTCAGCTCCTTCGCAAAACCTTCAAGCCACAATGCTTCTTTCACAGCTTCAGTTAGGGCAATATACTCCGCTTCAGTGGTTGATAGAGCAACAACCTTCTGAAGTGTTGCTTTCCAACTAATTGCAGTGCCAAACATAGTGAAAACATATCCAGAAATAGATTTTCTGGAATCCATACAACCTGCATAATCAGAGTCGACATATCCTTCTATTACTGCTTTACTATCTTCACCCAAGGCTCCACCATAAATTAGGACTCTATTCAGAGACCCATTTATGTACCTTAAAATCCACTTCAATGCTTGCCAGTGAGCCTTTCCAGGATTCGCCATGTACCTGCTTACAAGACTGACTGCGTAAGCTATGTCGGGTCTAGTACAAACCATAGCATACATCAAAGAACCAACTATATTAGCATACGGAATGCTATTCATATAGGCTCTTTCGACATCAGTACTGGGACACTGATTAATACTCAGCTTGAATTGAGGGTTTGTTGGAGTCACAACTGGCTTCGAATTCGACATACCAAACTTTTCAAGAATCTTCCGTAGATATGCCTTTTGAGATAAGCATAACTTCGACTTCTTTCTATCTCTTCGAATGTCAATTCCAAGAATCCTGGAAGCAGCTCCCAGATCCTTCATATCGAACTCCTTATTGAGTTCAGCCTTCACCCTCGTCACATCTTCAACATTGTTGCTTGCTATGAGAATATCATCCACATAAAGCAACAAAATAACAAATGAATTACCAGATCGAAATCTGAAGTAAACGCAGTGGTCGAACTGACTTCTAATGAAACTTATGCATGCTATGAACTTGTCGAATCTCCTATTCCACTGTCGAGGAGATTGTTTCAGCCCATACAAAGATCTCTTTAACTTGCACACATAATCTTCCTTCCCCTTTTCGACATACCTCTCAGGTTGCCTCATCAGGATCGTTTCATCTAAATCACCATACAAGAACGCAGTCTTCACATCCATCTGTTCCAGTTCAAGATCGAACTGTGCCACCATGGCAAGCAACATTCGAATGGACCTATGCTTCACAACAGGAGAAAACACATCATTGAAGTCGACACCTTCTTTCTAAGTGAAACCCCTTGCAACTAACCTTGCCTTGTATCTTTTCGACGTCACTCCTTCAATTCCTTCCTTAACTTTGAAAATCCATTTACAGCTGACTAACCTTGCCCCAACAGGTTTCTTGATCAGTTCCCAGGTATGATTATCATGAAGAGATTTTATCTCATCATCCATGGCCTTCAGCCATTCAGTCTTATTTCGACTCCTCATAACTTCCTTATAGTCTCTGGGTTCTTCGTCTAGAACCTCACTTGCAGAGATTAAGGCATAAGCTATAAGATCTGCATATCCAAGTCTCTGAGGTGACTTGATGACTCTTCTCGACCTATCTCTCGACAATAGGTAGTCATCGTCAGTTTCCTCAACTTCAGCATCTTTTGCTTCTTCTTCGACTTCATCTGGGATATGCAATTCAGCATCAACATGCCCCACCTCAACAGGAATCTCTACCTGTTCCAGCTCTTCGTCAGATGTTTCTGTACTTCGACCAACATCATCAGTTTTCTTAAAAGCCATTTCAGTTTCATTAAAAACTACATCTCGACTGGTGATACACCTCCTGTGACCTGGCTCTAGGCACCATAGCCTATAAGCTTTGACTCCTTCAGGGTATCCCATGAACATGCATTTCAGAGCTCTAGGTTCGACCTTGTTTTGCCTAATGTGAGCATAGGCTACGCAGCCAAATACTCTCAGTTTGTCGAGATCTGGTGGATGTCCCGACCAAACTTCTTCAGGTGTCTTCATATCTAACGCTGTCGAAGGACATCTGTTTATCAGATATGTTGCTGTCGAAACAGCCTCAGCCCAGAACACCTTTGTTAACCCCGCACTAGTCAACATGCATCTAACTCTCTCCAAAATAGTTCGATTAAACCTTTCAGCCAAACCATTTTGTTGTGGAGTACCTGCAGTAGTTCTATGCCTTGCAATACCAGAGGCAACACAAAAACTGTCGAATGCCTCATTGCAAAATTCAAGGCCATTGTCGGTTCTCAACCTCTTAACCTTTCTGCCAGTCTGATTTTCAACCAGAGTCTTCCAACTTTTGAAATTCTCAAAAGTTTCATCCTTAGTCTTCTGGATGAATACCCATATTTTTCTGGAATAATCATCTACTATGGATAGAAAATACCTTGCTCCTGAATGTGATGGACACCTTGCAGGCCCCCAAAGATCAGCATGGATGTAATCAAGGGATCCATGTGTTCTTTGTTTGCCTTTGTTGAACTTCACTCTGCAAGATTTTCCAAGTACACAGGGTTCACAAAACTTCAGCTTTTCGACTTTGTCTCCAGTAAGCAGATTTTGTTTCCCTAATTCGACCAGACCCCTTTCACTGACATGGCCCAGTCTCATGTGCCAGATTTCTGTTTTCGACAAAGGTTTCGTGGATGCAACATTTGTTGAACCACTTACAACTTCAGCCTCAAGAGTATACAAGCCTTGTTTCTTCACGCCTCTCAAGACTTCCTTCGAACCCTTCATGACTCTTAGGATACTTTTCTCTCCTTGGAAAACATATCCTTTCTTGTCGAATTCACCAAGAGAAAGCATATTTCTCTTCAAAATCAGGAACATACCTGACTTCAGTCAACAACCTTATTGACTCATCATGGAGCTTGAATCTTACAGATCCAACACCTGCAATCTTGCAAGCCTTGTTGTTTCCCAGCAATACTGATCCACCATCTTGATCACATAATTCCTCGAACAAGTCTTTGTTTGGAGTCATGTGCCAAGTGCAACCTGAATCCATAATCCACTCCTTCTTAGAGTCACTGCTTGAAACCACAAGAACATCAGATGATTCGAAATCATCTTGAACAATGGCAGCGTTGCCATTATCCTTACCTCCATGATATTTCAAGCGTTCAGGGCACACCTTTCTTGTGTGACCCTCCTTCTTACAATGGTAGCATCGAATGCCAGATGCTTCGCCACTGTAAGTCTTCGACTGGCTTTTGCCTTTCTTCTTGTCGAACTTACCATCCTTTCGTAAGAGTTTTCCTTTAACGGCCAAACCTTCGCCAACAGTCGAAGGTTTATGCTCCTTTCGTTCATTCAAGTCCTTAGAGTACAAGGCTGATTGAACTTCTTCAAACGTCAGGGACTCCCTTCCATACAAGAGAGTTTCTTTGAAGTGAGCATGTGATCGAGGCAAAGAACACAATAGTAACAGCGCTTGATCTTCATCATCGATCTTCACATCAATATTTTCAAGATCAAGAATCAGCTTGTTGAACATATCCAACTGCTCAGCCAATACTTTGTCTTCAATCATCTTGAATGAATACAAAGCTTGCTTCAGGTAGAGTCGATTTACCAGCGATTTGGTCATATACAAACTTTCAAGTTTCACCCATAACCCTGATGCCGTCGTCTCCTTTGATACCTGCCGGAGAACCTTATCACCAAGGCTCAACAAAATTGCGCTGTGTGCTTTCTCGATCATATTTGTCTTCTCCGCTGCCGTCAATTCTGCATTCATGGCTGCCTCTCCCTTCAACGCTTCCAAACAACCCTGCTGAACCAGTAGGGCTTTCATCTTCAAGCGCCACAGACCGAAATCATTCACTCCGGTGAACTTTTCAATCTCATACTTTGTTGAAGGCATCTTCTCCATGCTCACCGCACCAATTTGTTGTGAAAAACGATACCAATAACAAAGTATAAAGGGAATTAGGGAAGAGAATAAGAACACAAGAATTGGTTATAACTGCTATTCTTTTACTTTCTCTTAAAACAAGATTACAAGTTTACAAGAATAACAAATAACCTCTCTCACCCTAAATTAGGATTTGCAGCTTAGCAATGATGAGAGACTAGTATGCTATTTATAATAAAACCTAACATACTAACTAATGAGCTTTTTCAGCAAGGCCCATTACACAAGCCAACTTAATAAACAATTTAACTTAACAAATTAGGGTTTAAACACTAAAACCTAATTTAACATGCTAACAACCCTAGCATCTTCGACATCTGCATGCTAGACCCATCTTCGACTACAG
Source organism: Vicia villosa (assembly GCF_029867415.1). Taxonomy (NCBI): domain Eukaryota; kingdom Viridiplantae; phylum Streptophyta; class Magnoliopsida; order Fabales; family Fabaceae; genus Vicia; species Vicia villosa. The sequence goes on along the minus strand of NW_026705656.1, from coordinate 31,052 downwards.
CATGCACACTTCGACACCAGCATGTGAACAATCCTTTGAATTCATGCTTAACTCTGTCGAACTGTCGAACCAAGAAGCTACCCTTCGACAATACTAGAGTTTGATCCAATATCTCTCATTATGAATTTTTTTTAACAAAGATAAAAGTTTAAAAATTGTCTTATACTAATAAAAAACAAATATAGAAAGTAAATTTAAGAGGAAAGGAGTATTATTGTATTGGTATTCTATAACTTCAACTACAATTATTAGAAAGAAGATAAGTAGAAAAACCAAAGCCATAGAGAAAGAAGAAGAGAAGAGAGACAACGATGGGAACACCAGAGACTTCAAGAGAACCCTGCCCTGATCGAATTCTCGACGACATAGGCGGTGCTTTCGGCATGGGTGCCGTTGGTGGCTCCGCCTTCCACTTCCTCAAAGGCCTCTACAATTCTCCCAAAGGCTCCCGCTTCGTCGGTGCTTCCCAAGCCGTTCGTCTCAACGCTCCCCGTGTCGGCGGTAGTTTCGCCGTCTGGGGTGGTCTCTTCTCCTCCTTCGACTGCACCATGGTCTACCTCCGCCAAAAAGAAGACCCTTGGAACTCTATCTTCGCCGGCGCTGCTACCGGTGGTTTTCTCTCCATGCGGCAGGGTTTGGTCGCTTCCGGGAGGTCTGCTGCGTTTGGAGGGGTTCTCTTGGCGCTTATTGAGGGGGCGGGGATTATGCTTAATAAGGTTCTTAGTGGGCAGCAGCCGGGGCCTGCTGTCATGGAGGAGCCAATCTCCGGGCAGCCCAACGGTGGTTTTCTCGGGAAACAGGTTCCGGCTCCGGTTGATTCTGAAGCTAAACAGTGGTTTGGTGGTGGGTTGTTCGGTGAAGATAAGAAAAAGGATGAACCTGTTTCGGGTGGAGGAAGTGAGACCAAGGTTTTGGAGAGTTTTGATGCCCCTCCTGTGCCCAATTTTGATTACAAGTGAAATTTGGATCTGATTATTATGAATTGTGAATCAAATATTGAATATCTGATTACAAAGGTTTTAGTTTTATTGAACCTTTTCTACTATATATTGTCACGTATAGTTATGTTTAGTCTGGTTTATTGTCAGGTTAATTATGCAAGAGTGTTTTATATAATCTTATGATATCTATGTAAGAGAATAAGAGGCAGTGTTGACGAAACTGAATAATTGTTCAATGGATTATGTAGATATGTGTGGTGTGGTGGTGTTCTTTTATGGGAACTGGAAATACAATGAAGTAGAAATTAGATTGCATGCTTGAATAGTGGAAGTCACATGTTAATCTTCTAGCAAGAGTTAGGTGCTAGATGAGAGTAAGAGACTTCTTTGACTGTTGGGACATGATATTTCTATTGTTTATGAGGGAAGTATAAAGGGCGATTGTTTGGTTGCTAATGCATCTCCAAATATAGTTTGGGTACAATTAGTTTGTGTCATACTCTGTTTTATTTAGAATGCTGGACTGGTACTGGTTTCCACATTTGGAAAGCTTTTGTTATTTTAAAGAAATTAAAAGCTTTCAAGTTGATCTTAAAAGCTTGGAACAAATGGGTATTTGGTAATCTTGAATGTGAAGTTGATAACTTTAAAGAGATAGTTAGCAAAAGGCGGGGAAGCATTTCTCTTATATTTACAAAGAACCAAATGTTGATAGACCTCAACTTGATGGTGTGGTCTTCCGCTCTCTATCGGATGATGATAATTTTGTTTTGTTGTCGGCCCCCTTTAGTCTTCGTGAATTAGATTATGTTGTTTTTCAACGTGACGGTAACAAAAGCTCGAGTTCGGATGGGTTTAACTTCTCCTTTTTCAAAAGATTCTAGAATCTAGTAATAAAAGTTCATGTCCAAATGAATTTGAGAATTATGTTTGAGCAATTCCATTGTTTTGCATCTCTGCCACGTAGTTTTACATCTTACTTCGTGACCTAGATCCCCAAGGTTAATTCCCCGCCTCATTTGGATTACTTTAAGTTGATTTCTCTGGTGAGATCCTTATAAAAGTCGGTGGCTAAAGTGTTGACCATAAGACTAGGTCAATGATGGATAAGCTTATTTCCCCTCATCAATCGACTTTCTTTAAAGGAAAAATGTTGCTTGATGGAGTGGTGATTGTGAATGAAGTGATAGACTTGGTCAAGACATATAATAAAGTTTATCTCATTTTTAAGGTAGATTTTGAGAAAGTGTACAACTCAGTCAGTTGTAGCTTCTTAAATTATATGCTAATATTTGGGTTATGTGACAAGTGGAAATCTTGGATGATAGCTTGTTGTTTGTTGGCAATCTTGTGGTGTTGGTAAATGGGTGCACAGCTCAAGAGATTAGGATCCAAATGGGTTTGAAGTAAGGGAATCTTCTAGCCCTCTTCTTGTTTCTTCTTGTGACTGAGGGGCTAAGTGGCTTAGTTACTAAGGTTAAGGAGGTTGGTCTATATTCTGGATTCAGGGTGGGCACATCTGATTTGGTGGTATCTCATCTTCAATATGTTGATGATACCTTCATAGTTGTAGTCCATATTCTTGAGAATCAGTGGAATATTGAGGGTGTCCTTAGAGGCTTTGAGCAAGTCTCAAGGCTTCATGTTAACTTCTTCAAGAGCAATCTTGCAGGGTTAATATGAACCCAATCTTTTTATCCTCTGCATGTGAATTTCTTCATAGTGAGATTAAAACTCTCCCTTTTAAGTACCTTAGTTTGTCAGCCAGGGCTTATCCTAGGTGTGAAATCACCTGGGATACTTTATACAATTTGCTAACCAGGAAACCCATCTATTGGAAACATATATATGTTAGTTTAGGTGACATACTGGTCCTTTCTAATGTTGTGCTAAATGTTATTTCCATTTTTTCTTGTCTTTTTTTTAAAAAAAAAAGTTTGTAAAGGTGTGGAATAAGCTTGTTGGATTACAACGAAGGTTCCTTTGAGGAGAGGTGAAAGGAGATTCTAAGATGTGTGTGTAAGCCTAAGAGTAAAGACGTGTTAGGAGTTAAGGATCTCATACTGGTTTATATAGCCCTATTGGCGAAGTGGAAATGGAGGTTATTTAAAGGTGCCTTAGGCTTTTTGAGAGATATTCTTGTAGCTAGGCATGTTTCTAGTTATTTCTTCTCTTTTAGAGATAGGATAATGGGTTATCGATCTAGTTCTTATTAGTGGAAATAGTTGTCTCTCCTTAAATTTAGAGAGGAAGACCCCTCCTATTGGTTTATTGATGGCATCCTTAGGAAAGTTGGATTAGGCACCCAAACATTCTTTTGGAATGACCATTGATTAGGCTATATTCCCCTTAAAATTAAGTTCACTGGTCTATTATGTAATTTAATTCAACGGGATGGGTTGGTAGGAGAGACCGGTCTGGTGGTTAATGTGAATATGGTTTGGGATCTTAAGTGACAAAGATATTTTATTCTTATTCTTCTAGATCTACCTATTTTTGAAAACCTTATTTCTCTTCTCCGAGGTGTTAATCTTTTCCTTAATAGAGACAAGGGGTTTAAAAGAATTTTAGAGAAGATACTTTCTCAATTGCCTCTATTTATCATGTTTAGTGGAACAGGTCAATCTCTATTCCGGGTATAATTCGAATGTGAATTCGACCTATCCATTATTTAGGTTAGTTAGGTGGTGGTCTTCTCCTGACAATTTCTGCAAGACAAACTCCCCTCTATGGAGAACTTATCAAATCATGGGGTGGTTGATGAACCTAGTGAGATATTTATCCCTTTTATAGGACTTTGGTTGAGTTAGTTTCCCATCTTTTTGTTACATGTGATTTAGCTCCCTTTGTGTGGGGTATAAGATCTTTCAATTGTTAGGAAGACATTAATGTTCCTTAGAAAACCTTGTGATTTAGCTCTCTTTGTGTGGTATAAGATCTTTCAGTTATTGAGAAGAATGTACTTCCCCTTAGAAAACCTTGGCTTCTTTTTTAATGGGTAAAATTAAGTATAGAGGGGGTTTTTCGTAGGATTTAACATCTTATAGTCTAGTCTATTTGGAGAGTCTTTAATGGCATCTTTAATGGTGTTGCAATAACTATGAAAGAGGCGGAGGAAATAAATATTGTTTGGCTTGAAAATGATTTCTAGGTAAATCAAATGTAAACTCTTGCACTTCATAACCCCGTACTCTTGCACTCAAATCATTATTAACTCAAGAGAGAATAGAGTTCTCAAGACAAATAGGAAACATAGATTAAAAAACCATCAATTGAGAATGTTGATCTTTAATTCAAAAATAAATGAATTCTCGAGAAAGAAAAAAAAGCACATTGCACCGGCAGAATCGTATGCTAGTTACTTGTATCCAATGACCTAGTGTGTGTTGCTGATATATATAAATAAAAGGTGAATACGGTGGATAATATCCATAGCACGAGAGAAAGACTATGTGATCTTGGAAGGACCTGTTTGGCTCTGCACTGCCTAATTGACCTTAATTATCAATGAAAATTTTACCCTGTTAAACAAAAATAAGGCCCTGTTGCAAACAACCGTGACACTGAGAGCCTGTATAAAATTAAAATTTTCACAACTAAGGACCTGTTTGGCTCTGCACTGCCTAATTGACCTTAATTATCAATGAAAATTTTACCCTGTTAAACAAAAATAAGGCCCTGTTGCAAACAACCGTGACACTGAGAGCCTGTATAAAATTAAAATTTTCACAACTAAATGGGAAGTATAACTTTCTCTTTCATTAGGGAGCAAATAAACTTCTAAAATCAATTGAACAATAAAGTTTAGTTCAAACAGAAATACTAAATCCTACTTACATTACAAAATTGAACATTGAAAGAAACTTATCACCGATTCATCATTGCTGCCCAAACTAAATTATTGAAAAATAGAAAGAAAAAAAAAACTGACCACCAATTCACCATTGCTGCCCAATCTAAATCATTGAAAAAAAGGAAAAAAAACTCATTACCAATTCACCATTGCGCAGAACTAGCGAGAACACAAGTTCATGCTGCAAGAAACAACACTGCACTTTCAAGAATGATCTGACAAACTAAACCAAGGCAACCTCTATACAACCACAACCAATGTTTAAAACCCAGGTTGGTAGTGCAGCCGATGGGGAGTGTTTTTAAACATGGTGGCTTTTCTAGGGATATTGGTATAGTCTGTTTCAATACAAAACTCATTAATATGAATGCTTAGTGTAGATATAAGTTCAGACAGGAAAAAAGTACCCTACTTTGATTCATATTTTCCATGACTAGTGCTTGGACTTTGTAAGTGGTAGTCTATCATTTCATACCTTGACCTACTTTGCTTAATTAAAATAGATCGAATGTAAGCCTAAGCACTGATACTAACATGAACATCATACTAACTATCATCAAACACAGGAACAATCACGATTAAATCAAACCCCAGCATAAAAAGCACTATTATCATTGCCGTTTTCAGGATACAAAAGAGATAACCCTCTCAAATGTTTGAACCAAATTACACCAGATATCAGATTTAAATTATTTAAAAGTTTAAACCCAATAAAAACTGACATTTCCTCAAGAATACAAACCCTAAACTCAATCAGTCATGCAGAATACCCAAAATGTCCTCATCCCTAAACAAATGGAACCTGCAAAAATCAAAACAAAAACAGAAAAAAAAAAACCAATTCGTTAAACAAATTTTCATTTCAACGCAATTCTTCACAAACAAATAGCACTATTCCGATAACTTACTCTTTGTCATCAAGCTTAATTTGAGAGCCACCGTACTCCGGCAAAAGAACGTGGTCACCTTCCTTAACAGACACCGGAATCAAATTTCCCGATCTGTCTCTCGATCCAGGTCCAACAGCAACAACCTTTCCGGAATTAAGCTGATTCGAAACCAGAAACAGTTTATCAACCGAATCGAAACCGATTAAGATACATTTACAAAATGAAGTGAGTCTCGAGTTCTAACCTGGGAGGTTTTCTCAGGGAGGAGAATCCCGGCGGAGGTTTTGGACGGAGGGACGATTTTCTCGACGAGGATGCGGTTGAAGGTTGGAATCAAACGCTTTGCCATTGTGTTGGGGTTCGAAGATTAGGGTTTTACTGCGAATAGGGTTCTGCAGAAGATTAGGGTTTTAAGACTAGAAGAAGCAGTGGTTCTAGATCACAAAAGAAGGTTCTAGGATCTTGATTGGGCTCTAATCGGATGCCCGGTTAAGCCCATTGAAGACTACAACATGATTTTGGGCCCGGGCTTTCACTTTCTACTTTATTTGGTGTTACCACTATCCGCACACCTAACTGTTTTAATACACCATCCCCTCTCTCAAATCATGGTTTAAATATTTAATGATACATACAAATTTAAAATATAGATATAACGAATAAATGAATATTCCTTCTTTTTTTTGAAAAGAAATAGTGAATTTTGCTTGTGTTGTTCTGTCTAATTTGTATGATCTTTGAATCTGAGAGGAGGAAGTATCATTTGATGTTATTATCATTTTTTATAAAGTACTTTTTTTAAAGTATGAAAAAAAAAAGTCATACACAAAGGGAATAGTTTCTAAAAGAACTTTATTTTGGGACTAATTTTAAAAGAACTTTGTAAGTTGCAAAATGGAATTTTGGTTCATCCCAAGTTTTAGGGATCGTTGAAAAATAAAAAAATATTGATAAAATTTGAAAGTGTATAATACAACAAATTAATGTGTAAGTAAGTAAATCACACATTTGTTTTATAAAATAAAATAGTTTAACAATATACTTTAGAGAAATCCGTAAGTATACTTTCAAGTTTCAAAGAACATTTATTAATTTTTTTTTCATATTTATAATTTGTTTTTTTAAGCACATAATTTTTATCTCACGAGTCATTTACTAATATCTATTTTATTTTAATTAAATTTATTTTATTTAATAACAATATTTTTATTTTATCGGAGTAGATAGGTCATTTAACAACCAAACCGAGAGTGTGCGTGTGTATGTAATCTAGCGGTGAAACGCTTGAGTCTTATGATGTTTTAATATCAAATTTTTATGATGTTTTAATATTCTTTACCGGTAAAAAGTCTCTTTTAAGATTTTTAAGATAAAAGGTCCATGGTTCAATGGTATTAATCTTTTCATTTTGATGTTATTCATGTAATTTAGATAATACAGAAAACAGTGGAGCAAAATATATATAAAAAAATTATAGATTAATTTTATTAAAAATTTATAATTAATTATTAAATACTTTTTTAAATATAAACTTTCTACTTAAGTGTTTCTTAACACTTCCCTTTAGTACACAGTTAGTATGGCCCTAAGAGAAATTATATAAATTTTTGCTCTATGCCTCCAAATTTATTTGGTTGACTCTCCTTGTTGGTCTCAAATTGTGTTGACAAACTATCTTTTAAAAAATCATCTGCTATTCAGATTCTCTTCACGTGATCCATGAGTTAGTATGCGCACACATCATTTCATTGTTATGCCAATATGTTGGAAATTAAAATTATCACATGAAAAGAGATTGAAATTTTTTCCTTAATAGCATTCTTTGTGAGGACAATATGCATGCAAACTTCAAACAAAATAGGAGTTCATTGTATGTATATATTGGCTATGGTTCACGAGTTGCCACTATCTCTTCTCCTTTTGTTTTTTTTCTCTTTTTTATTCTTCTTATGTTACCAAAATTAAACCAGCAAAATGTAGTGGCCTAGATTACGATTGACTTATCCCAACCCATCTTAACCTTAGCTTAAACCACAAAAGACTATGAAGGGGACAACCACTATTGAAGATTAACTTTTGACTAGATAGACAAGTGGTTAATTTGAGTCAAGTTAGGCATGAATTATATGCTTCAAATCTCTACCAGTTGTTATACATTGTTATGTAGCACAAGGAAGAATCTTTAGCACTATTTTAGCTGCTAACCTTTTGTGACATTGTTGACATTCTAAGGACCACAATTTCACTTTGCCGAATACACTTTGCCATTATAACAACTTTTTCGGTTTGAAAAGAAACATGTATTTCAACATCGTGTGTTATTATCTTGTTATGAGTGCAATGACTTTACACGAAATGTGGTTATGGTACTTAGACTAGTTGCCATCTATGTTGTTCTCTTTTTGATAAGTGATTCCTTTAGATTCTGGAGATAATTGAGCTTAAATCGTGGCTACATGAACTGGATTTTAAAATTTATGGGAGATAGCATTAGCAGAGCCGTTGATAAGGTGCACAAAGTGAAAGGGACCCAATCATTAAGGAGGGCCCACAAGAGAATGAGTCAGCACGACAAAATACAGAATTGGTTGAGGATCCGCAAATTGTGGAAATAAGGCGCAGCCACCGAACAAAGTTTCCAAGCACTAAGCTGAAAGGATATAAGCTGTATTGAGGAAAGGATCTGGTGTGGAATAATTTAGTAATTCTCTTCCTTCCCTCTCTGGACCCTAGTTGGGTATTTCTCCCTTGAGAAGATTTTCTTTCGACCTTATTTTTTATCATTTGGGTTATTACTGTTGTACTGAAACTTGTACTGGTTTCTACCATTTCTTAAATATAACAGTAAACCATTTCCATATTCATTTGTAGTCATTACAACTGGTGCTTTCATTGCTACCATGGCCGACGGAGAACGCCTATCCACCATCGAATCTCAGCTTGCACAACTTTCCGAGACCGTCTCCATTCAACTACACCATCAACTTCGTCAACTTACTGACACGGTTACGTCGCATAGCGCCTCTATATCTGATACGGCGGCGTCATTACAACGCATGGAGACGATGTTGACGACTTTCGCACAGGCGTCCGTTTCCCGTGGTCCTCAGCTTCACCGTGAACAACCTTTTCACACCAGGAACGTCCGATTGGAATTTCCACGTTTCAATGGGACAGATGTGTTGGCATGGATCTTCAAGGCGGATCAATTTTTCGACTATTACCGCACACCAGATCCAGAACGTTTAACGATTGCGGCGGTGCACCTCGACCATACGGTGGTCCCGTGGTTCCAGATGATTCAAAGAGATTCGCCGTTTCGTTCATGGCAGGAATTTACACATGCTCTGGAGTTGGAGTATGGACCATCACAGTTCGACCGGCCCAGAACCGCCTTATTCAAATTGACCCAAACAGGTTCGGTTAATGAGTTTTATTTACAGTTTACCACTCTAGCAAACCGGGTCACCGGATTGGATCCTGATGCCTTATTGGATTGTTTCTTAAGTGGTCTTCAAAAAGAGTTGCAGCGTGAGGTCATATCTCAAGGGCCTCTTTCTTTGGGCCAAGCGGTGTCTATAGCCCGCTTATTTGAGGACAAATTTCAACCCACAAAAAATCCTAACCAAACTTTCTTTTCCAAAAACCCACAAACCACCAACACTTACTCAAACCGCTCCACCAGCTCTCAAGGATCCACATCAGGCCCCATAAACCGCCCCACTGCCCCACCTCTATTACCGACACCCATGACTCGTCCTTCTGTTCCTAATCATACTGTTAAGAGCATAAGTCCAGCAGAAATGCAACTCCGACGTGACAAGGGACTGTGTTATTATTGTGACGATAAATTTTCATTCCGCCACCGATGTCCTAACAAACATCTCTTTCTCTTACAACTTGATGACCCCTTACCCCCACCATCAGATACTGAATCAAATCCAGTGGATCCGCAAATTGGGTACACTGCGTTTCATGGGCGCCATTGCAGGTGTTCCAATACAAATCCTTGTCGACGGCGGGAGCTCCGACAATTTTTTTCAGCCTCGATTGGCTAAATTTCTGCAACTTCCAGTTGAGCCAGCTCCTGGTTTCAATGTTTTAGTGGGAAATGGTGAATCTATGGTAGCTGAGGGTAAGATTTCAAAGCTTTCTGTTGAGATTCAAGGACAAGTTTTGGTTTTACCTGTGTTTTTATTGCCATTTTCTGGTGCGGATTTGATCTTGGGTTCTGCTTGGTTAGCTACTTTGGGACCACACATAGCGAATTACTCAGATATGACTCTCCGATTTTTTACTGATGGAAAATTCATCACTCTTTCTGGCATTACTGAGCCTATGCCAGCACCGGCCCAACTGCACCACATACGTCGTTTGCATCGTACTAATGCGATTTCAGAAGTGTATACAATGCAACTACTTAACGTGGAAGTTCAATCTGATGTTCCTTTATCAATTCCTCCGAATTTAGCCCCTGAGTTACAGGCTTTACTGATGCGTTATTCCGACGTTTTTCAAAGCCCTACATCATTGCCTCCTTCTCGGACTCAAAACCATTCTATTCCCCTTTTTGATGAAGGGAAAGTCGTCAAAGTGAGGCCTTATCGCTATCCACATAGCCAGAAAGAACAGATTGAGAAAATGGTTTCGGAAATGCTGCAACAGGGCTTAATACAACCAAGCACAAGTCCATTTTCTTCTCCCGTAATCTTGGTCAAGAAGAAGGATGGCACATGGAGGTTTTGTACAGATTATCGGGCTCTTAACATGGTCACCGTCAAGGACAGTTTTCCGTTGCCCACAGTGGATGAATTACTCGACGAGTTATACGGTGCTAAGTATTTCTCCAAGCTTGATCTTCGCTCCGGCTATCATCAAATATTGATGAACCCAAAGGATCGACACAAAACGGCTTTTCGAACCCATCAAGGGCACTATGAGTGGTTGGTGATGCCCTTTGGATTGTCTAATGCTCCGGCATCATTTCAATGTTTGATGAATGAGGTATTCCAATTTGCTCTTCGCAAATTTGTCTTAGTTTTCTTTGACGACATCCTGGTCTACAGTCCTACTTGGTTAACTCACTTGGATCATTTAGAACGTGTATTATCGACACTTAAGGAACAAGTGTTGTTTGTAAAGTTGTCTAAGTGCGCTTTTGGCATGTTAGAGGTGGATTATTTGGGCCATACAGTGTCTGGAAGTGGTGTTTCCATGGATAAAGACAAGGTCAGAGCAATTTCGGAGTGGCCTCTGCCTATTAATGTCAAACAACTTAGAGGTTTTCTAGGCCTTACCGGTTATTATCGTCGCTTCATTAAGTCCTATTCACAAATTGCATCGCCTCTGACCAATTTATTGAAGAAAGAGGGTTTTCATTGGGACGATTCTGCCACGACAGCTTTTCACAATCTCAAGTTGGTTATCTCCACTGCCCCGGTTTTAGCCCTGCCAGATTTTTCTAAGCCTTTTGTGTTAGAAACTGATGCTTCAAATACAGGTGTGGGAGCCATTTTGAGTCAGTCCGGGCACCCTATTGCTTTCTTTTCCAAGAAATTAGGACCTACTGCTCAAAAACAATCAGCTTATGTGCGTGAATTTCGTGCCATCACGGATGCATTGGCCAAGTTTAGACACTACTTGTTGGGTCATAAATTCATTATCCGCACCGACCAAAAGAGCCTTAAGGTCTTAATGGAACAAACACTTCAAACACCGGAACAACAAGCATGGTTCCACAAATTCATTGGGTTCGACTTCACTATTGAATACAAGTCGGGTAAAGAAAATGTTGCTGCTGATGCACTGTCAAGGATGTGTTTGATGGCATGGTCGGAACCACGATATTCATTTTTTGATGAACTACGTCGCGGCATTCAGCAGGACCCTCTACTGAGGGACATTCTACAACAATGTCAGTCACATTCTTTCCCAGATGTGAACTATAGCAGTAATGACGGCTTGCTGTTTTGGCAAAACAGAATTGTCATACCAGAGAAGAGCGCACTCATTCAGAAAATTTTAGTTGAACTGCACTCCTCACCCATTGGTGGACACTCGGGTATCACTCGAACTACAGCACGCATCGCCTCCCAATTTTATTGGCCTCATATGCGCAAAAATATTAAGTCTTTTATCAAGCATTGTGCGGTGTGTCAACAAGCAAAGACTGCTACTACTCTTCCAGCAGGATTATTAGCACCTTTGCCCATTCCAAAACAAGTATGGGAAGACGTTGCTATGGATTTTATCACGGGATTACCGGCCTCTAATGGGTTCACTGTCATCATGGTGGTAATCGACAGGTTGACAAAATTTGCTCATTTCTTTCCCTTAAAGGTTGATTATGATAGTAAGAAGGTTGCAGAAGTGTTTATGAATAATGTGGTGAAACTTCATGGCATGCCTTCCTCGATTGTCTCGGACCGTGACAAGGTTTTCACTAGCACCTTTTGGCGCCATCTCTTTAAGCTTCATGGTACCACTCTTGCTATGAGTTCGGCTTACCATCCTCAGTCCGATGGCCAATCTGAGGCGCTCAATAAATGTTTAGAGATGTACTTACGTTGTCTCACATTCACCAATCCTCTTAAGTGGTCCAAGGCTCTTGCTTGGGCAGAATATTGGTACAATACCTCACATCACATGAGCGCGGCAATGACTCCATTTAAGGCCCTCTATGGGCGAGATCCTCCTACTCTTCTCCGTTCCCAAGGTACTGCAGATGATCCTCCCGAGTTGCAGGAACAACTAATACAACGAGAAGAGTTACTGTCCCAGATGCAAGCCAACCTTCACAAGGCGCAACAAATGATGAAAAACCAAGCTGACAAGAAACGTAGGCATGTTGAGTTTCAAATCAATGAGCAAGTCCTAGTTAAACTCCAACCTTACCGGCAATCTTCTGTGGCTTTGAGGAAACATCAAAAATTGGGGCTGCGTTATTTTGGTCCATTCTCAATTATTGCAAAGGTGGGTGCAGTGGCTTATCGTTTGGATTTACCTGCCACTGCGAAAATTCACCCGGTATTCCATGTGTCACAATTGAAGCAATTCCATGGACCTCACGTTCCACCTTATCTGCCACTGCCATTGACTACCTCAGAACTTGGTCCTGTTCTGCAGCCTAGTGAGGTCCTTGACTCCAGGACATTAATGCAGGGGTCTACTGATGTTCCTCAAGTTTTAATTGGGTGGGAGGGCTTGCCTGCATCTGCTGCTACTTGGGAGGATCGGGAAGACATTCAACTGACTTATCCCAACTTTAACCTTGAGGACAAGGTTTCCTTTAATGGGGGAGGTATTGAAAGGGACCCAATCATTAAGGAGGGCCCACAAGAGAATGAGTACGACAAAATACAGAATTGGTTGAGGATCCGCAAATTGTGGAAATAAGGCGCAGCCACCGAACAAAGTTTCCAAGCACTAAGCTGAAAGGATATAAGCTGTATTGAGGAAAGGATCTGGTGTGGAATAATTTAGTAATTCTCTTCCTTCCCTCTCTGGACCCTAGTTGGGTATTTCTCCCTTGAGAAGATTTTCTTTCGACCTTATTTTTTATCATTTGGGTTATTACTGTTGTACTGAAACTTGTACTGGTTTCTACCATTTCTTAAATATAACAGTAAACCATTTCCATATTCATTTGTAGTCATTACACAAAGTTGATAAGGTGTGCTAGTAGCTCAATTGGTACTGAGAATAGATTGAACATGTACTTGAATTCTAAGGTACAGAGTTCGATTTCTACGACAGGCAAAAACTCTACTAGTGAGAGGGGAAAGATCGTGAGGTGACAATGTCGGGAGCGCCTTGCGAGGGGCCCGGGCTGTTACATGACCTCCAATTTAACCACCATTAAACAATGGCTATGTTATGGCTTATTGGTGTACCGGAAACAAACACCAAATCAATCAAAGCAAGAAATTTCCAGTCACACAATTACACATAACATAATATAATGCAAGAACAATCAAGAACATCAAAGAACACAACAAACACTTTGGTAACCCAGTTCAGAGAGAAAATTCCTACTCTGAATAGACTACTCTAAAATCGAGGTAATCCAAGATGCAATTACTGAAGAATACGAAGGTGCGACAATGGAGATTCACCTCTCCCTCACACTAACCTTTCACCTGTGTTCATTCCAAAACAAGCCTACACTCACTTGACCTCTTTTTCCTCTAATTAATTATGTTGATCCTGATCTACATCGATACTCTAAGAAATAAAGTTAGCTAGATATTTAAAGCTATCCACAGTCTTTAACCTTTTGACCTGCGAAGCAAGTGACTCAGAACGATTAGAGGTTATTATAGGGTAGCACAAAAACCACAACGATTATAATTATAACTCACACATGCAATAGCCAGTAGCAATATCCAGTCCCAATCCAATTCAACAATCTCTCTCTTGGATTAGATATCCCTCTTAGCTTTAGATACTTGCGCAGAATCAACAAATCTCAATCTTGAGCAGTCTCAGGCATAGCCTGAACTTTCACAGGGACACCACCTTGGTCATGAAATCTAAAACATTGACATCTGTATGCACCTTTTCAATTTTTACTTGGTCTTCATAAGGAACATCAGCCTCCTGGCTGGAGTGATCAGTTTTTGGCCGTAATTAGTCTTCACCTGAGATGAGCTTCACCTCAAACTTGGTTGATCCTGCCACTAGACCTTCTTCAGTTTTCTCCTCTGAATCCTTTATGCACATCATCTCATCTTCATTGAATTTCACATCCTTGCTTATGATACACTTCTTAATGTCATTGGACCATATTTGTATCAAAGGTTTTAATCTCCACAAGAGGTAACTGTTTCTATCCCTAATCATATTCATTCGTAAGGATCAACTAAAGGAAAATTTTTATTTCCCGATGCGTGTTGTATAGCTATTTTTCTTCACTGTTATCTATATTTCTGAAAATTCCATTCACTAGGTCAATATTGAATATCACTGTCATACCCCAAAATTTTCCCACACTATTTCTCCTATTCAAGTTTCAAATCCATATGCAAAGCTCCTATACAAATTCTCCTATACAAAGTTCTGAACTAGGGTTTGGTTCTTTCAAAGGAAAATCACTGAATCAATGGCTCAAGGTGGTTCCATAGGGTCACAAACATCCCAAAGAATCTCCATGTAAAGTTCCAAGCCAATCAGAGAAAGTTGAGTCCCTCAAATCTTGATTAGGGCAACAATCGACTCTCAAGGGCAAAATAGTCATTTCAAGTCAATACACAGTCAAAATTCAAGATATTTGGTCAGCAACATCCTATTAACCCTAAAATCATCATTTGATCAAGGGTTGATCATGATGATACAAGGAAAGATCAGAAAAGTCAAAAGTCAAAAGTTACTATTTTGGGCATGAACTGAAAAGTCAACCAAACTTTGAAAATTCACCAAATATTCATACTTCATCAGAAAAATTCCCACCAAAGCTCATTTTGAAGGGAATTCATTCCTCTATCCAATGGTCCAAAAATCAAAGCTCATAGGTCAATAATCTAAGAGATATAGCTTCATACATTATATGTCCTTTTTAAAAGTCAACAAGAAGACACTTTTTTCAAAGGGACATAAAATGATCATGGAAAATAATTTTGATATGAGACCAAAGACTCTCTAAGGTTTCTAAAAAGTCTTAGAACACTTCCATACCTCAAAAATTGAGGGAGATGCGCCTTGTCAAAGTTGACTGATTCCAAGAGAAAAAATGTGAACAAAAGAGCTTCAAAATAGATTTTCTTGCAAACAAACCCAATCTCTTTTGGCCCAATCTTGATCCATAAGTCATCCAAAGCCTCAAATCTTATTGCCACCAATTTATGGAATTTATTTGATTTTATTATGAATTTTTTTATTCATTTAAAAGGAATTAAAGTCAAATAAATCAAGTAAAAACCAAATATTTGATTTTTGAGAGAATTCTAACTAAATCCAATCAGCAATTAAACCATACAAATTTGTGAAAATAAATTTGGAAGAGATTGGATTGAATTTGAGCAAGTTTAGAAAGTTTTCATAAGATATTTCCAATCAAATTATTTTATGGCAAATTCAATATTCAAATTGATTTTGTTCAGCTTTTGTTACCCTAATCCTTCCCATATAAGTATGCAAGCATTACAGATCACAAACAAGGGAGGGGCAGACTAGGAGACCGACCAAAAAAAACTCAAAGAAGTTCGACCAAATCTTGAATTCGGTTGGAGAGATTAGGGGAGATTCAAAGCATTCTAAGGCCTCAAACGTGTTCCTTGGACTATCCTGGTGCTGTGCCGATCATCACGAGCCTCTGAAGCCTCAAGAACACGCACTAATCATTCACGGTTTGTTCTACTTTTAATAGATTCGATTGCATCGATTTACATAGCATAAACATGTTTTGATCATAGATTCATGCTTATCATCACGTTTTAAAGCGTTCTGCACCTTTAATTTGATTTCTGTTACGGTTTGAAGAATCTACCATTGTTAGGGTTTATGCTTTCAAAATAAGGAATTCCGTATAGAAGCCACGGCAGGTCAAATTAAGGTTGTCATTGGATTCGCAGGGTCGTATATGGTTAATTTAAGTTATCCTTTTGCGTCGATTATCGGTTTGTTTGCAGGTTCTGAGATTAGGACGTATAGCCACGGCAAAAACCGTTGGTAAAAGTCTTTATATACTTTCTGCAGGGACCGAACGAAGAAGATGATCCTGGGCGCCATTTTTTTTTAATTTAAATTTTCTCAGTTTAATTATATTATATTTCTATTGTTTCATGTTAATATCAGTCAGCGAGATTAGTACAGCTGGTAGCTCGCGTGTGTTGCGAGCAACAAAGCCTGGGTTCGATCCCTAGGTTTCCAGACTATTTTTATGAATTTCTTGTCTCAAGATCCTGCGCACGCTGCCAGATGAAGACTATGATACGCCCTCATCACCATCCGTCAGATCTTCATCTCCCAAGATCCAGCGTATCTAAAGCTGCAAGAACACCATAGTCCCTCAAAGCTCACCCACATGGAATCAAAAGCTGAGTCTTTTCCTTTTAAATTTGAATTACTTAAATACTTTTATTCTTTTTTTTCCCTTTTTTATAATGATCATTGCTTATAGTTTTTTTTTAAATTATTTGTATAACAAATTATAATTACTTATTTTTTCGGGAATTCGAATTTTCCCGACTTTATTCTTATTTGTTTTTATTGTTATTATTTCCAACATTTATTTTCAAATAAACCTTTTATCAATTAAATAATTAGGATTACATCCAATAATTATTTAATTGATATATATTGATTCGAACTTTCGATTTTTCTCCGTAACTTTGATATTACTTCAATTAGTTTATTATTCTATTAATCAGGGTTAACTTGTGCCTTGATGAAGGTTTGTGAGGTTTGTCTTTAGTTCATTCATACACTAAAATCTTTCCCTGTGCAGTTTTTTCAGGGTTATCCTTCAAGTGCCTTCCGACTATGCGCCACGCCCTTCACGAAGCTAAGTATTCTATTTATTTTAATTTAAAGTCTATTATGTTTCCTTTTAAAAATTAGGGTTTGTCCTGCCTTCATCTTTTTTGCCTTGCCTCTTTTCAAGGTTAACCTAAAGGCATCATCCGACTACCAACCATATCAGGTCAAATGCAAAAAGGTTCGTTGATTGCCAAAGCTACGAGTTTGGTAACCCTAAACTCTAATCTTTTATTCTTTCTGTTTAATTATTACTTGTGTCAAACCCTACTAAGGGATCCGCTGGTTTCATTGTCCCCTCCCCCATATTACTGTTTCTTGCCTTATATTATCTGCGTGGTTAGTAAAATAGGGAGTGACAACTATTAAATTGAATTAGCCTCATTAATTTACAAGATAATATAATTGAATATAATCACGTAATTGGTGCACACACGCACGCTTTTGGGTAACCCTCTCTGTTGCCTTGTTGCCTGCTGCCTTTGTGTTCTTTGCAGAATAAGCCACGTCCCTCGAATACGAGGATACCTCAGCCATGCTGCCTCGATAAATAAAGGTCATGCGACCCTAAATGATGCTGCCTTCGATACACTAACATGACCTCGACCCTCGGAAGTTGCCTACGGAAAAGGCTGAGGTATTCTCGGGTTGCCTACGAATAAGGCTTATTCTGATCCTTACCTTAGACTACCTGCCCTTCTATGGCATGGGACAGTCTTATGGCAAAGGATGCTTCGATGACCCTTCTACCTCCAAACGAAAGGCTTCCTGCCCTCTTATGGCAAGGATTGACCCTTTCATTCTGAAAGGCTAAAAAGAGACTTATCATCTGAGTTTAAGGTAATTGCCCCTAATTGCCTTGCAATGCTCAATTTTCATATTCTTTCTCAAAATTCTTCAAAAACTGGCTACGCTCATTTTACGAGCTAAAGTCCATTTTTTCCTCTTTCATCTACATTTTCTGAAAACGAGCAAGTAAAGCAATTAAGAGCCCATGGAAAACCATGGATGCAAAGGGTGCCTTACACCTTCCCTTTGCATAAATTACCCCCGGAACTCAGATTTCTTTAAAAGGTTTTTCTCTGTTTCTTTTAGCCTTTCTAACTTGTTTGGATAAAATAAAAGTCGGTGGCGACTCTTGCTTAACCGCGACATTTCGATCGATAAAAAGTCAGTTCACCGTATTACAGAACTGGCGACTCTGCTGGGGACTTTTCGATTTAAAAGAGGGGTTACCTTAAAAGTTTAGGATTCACTTAAATGTTTTCTATTGTTTGCTTTGCTTGTTTTATTTTTCAGGGCCGTTTTGGGAAAATTGAAGGACGAATCCTATTCCCGGATTCAAGAACACCTAAGATTAGGAGTGGCATAGTCATGGCGACCTCTTTCACATATGTGGGAGATGAGTCAATATGAAGTTCACGCTTGAGTTAGGACTCCATAGCATATGCACACCTTTCTCAAATGAGGGAGGTCTATGTATGTGTCTGTGGGTGCGCTGGAGCTCAAGGACCTTTAGTTACCCTTAACCCATCCTGGCCTTTAGGAACGTAGTGGGGGGACTACTCTTGACAAATGTTAAGAACTAGTCGCTACCCGATGCTACAATTCAGATAGGTCCTTTCTCAAAGTATCATTGCATGGTGCGAATGCATCATGTCCGAGGGTGCTTTAGAAGGACTGACAATTCTGGATAACTTGTAGAACCTGTTGCTGAAATCTCCTTATCCATAGAAATACCCTTGGGAAGGACACCTGATCAGACTCCATGCAAGCCTTAAGCCAAAAATTGTGTGACTTGTGTGACTTGTTTGTGTTTGCTACTAACCTTCGTTCCCTTGCAGGTTTTGATAAAATGACTTGTTTGTCCTTACTATCTTACACTACGCCTAATGCACTGCATTCACATGACATCATGACATCATAAGCATAACATGATTAACTAACCCTTTCAAGGATCTTAGGAATTTAGGGCGCACAATTTCAGGTGCTCTTATCAAGGACTGAATTCCTATCAAGGGGCAAGAGGATTTATTTTCCTCTGGCCACATACCTTCCAATTCAGAGACTCAACACCTATCAAGGGGCAAGAGGATTTATTTTCCTCTAGCCATGTATCTTCAAATCCAGAAGTATCTCGAATCAGAGGCGATGACCCACTTGATATGGTGAGCTTAATTCTCAAAGAAAGACGTTCAAAGACAAAGTTCAGATTTCTTCAGACAAAGACGCGACCAAATCATTTTCTAATGTTGCTAACTAAATACCTAAAGATCCTTGAAAGCATTTCACATGCATCATGACATTGCATACTTCTAACGTTGTTTTCAGGTTCCGCCCCGACAAGCATTCCTCTCAGATATAATCAAGCCTAAGATTCATTCTGACAAGTCTTTTTACATACCAAAACTTCATCAAAAAACTCATCAACTCTAACGAGCCAGCATTCTCTATCAGACATGGTCTAATGTATGACCCGTTCCGGTATTCTCAATCAGATATGGTCTAATATATGACCCGTTTTGGTATTCTCTATCAGATATGGTCTAATGTATGACCCGTTCCGGTATTCTCAACCAGATATGGTCTAATGTATGACCCGTTCCGGTATTCCTCTTCAGATATGGTCTAATGAATGACTCGTTCTGAAATCCTTCATCAGATATGGTCTAAATGTATGACTCGTTCTGACATTCTCCTTCAGATATGGTTTAATGAATAACTCGTTCTGACGTCCTACTTCCAAATATGGTCTAATGTACGACTCGTTCTGGTATCCTTCCTCAGATGTGGTCCAATGTATGACTCGTTCTGACATCCTCCAACAGATATGCTCAAATGTACGACTCGTTCTGCTATTCCTCTTCAGATATGGTCCAATGTATGACTCGTTCTGAAACCCTCCTCAGATATGGTCCAATGTATGACTCAATGCTGTGCACAATCTTCCAAGGTCTAATTCAGTTACTACGAACGGTACTGACACGATCAACATTCAAAGATTTAATCATGACAACAAAGTCACTACAACTGAGGCACGATAATGGAATCACGACAACTGAGTCACAACAATCAATTCACTCATATGATCCAGATGCTCAGGGAAATCGAGCCAACGAACTCTAACACCATCCTCCTGAAACCCCTGTGGTGACCACCGCTCCTATGCCTAGTCATGACAAGACTGATTGATGTCTAAATGGATGAACTTTCAATCATTAGCTTTACTTTCATTTGCAATTTCTATTCTGTTTGTTTAAACATTCTAATCATGATAGACATTATCTGTTTTAATAATCAGCATCAGTGCATTGCATATATTTGTCTTGAATAAATTATTTCGCTATCACTCATTTTAAATTATGTCTCTACTTTGCATATGTTTTGTGATATTCAACTCCTGTTAAAGTTGTATGCCTTTCGAGGGAGGATGACGAAAACGATACCGCAACCTCATACAGTATGCTTTTGAGCGGACTATGCTGATGATGTACAGGCATTGTTTCAATTCCTAAACAGTGGAGATATAAGGAGGATATTCCCTCGTCAACCCCCTTTGAGCCTAAGGAGTAGAAGTTTTCTTTCTAAATAAAACCCTTGATCATAACCTGGGGCAGGGTAGTTCTCAGTTAATTTGGTTGTGTATTCTACTCTAAGAGAATCATTCAGTACACCTTTCAACAAAGGTTTCAATCACAAGCGTTCATCCGCACACATCAAAGAAGTGTTGGAGATGTCAATCAAAAGACAATGACAGTTCATCAATCACCAAACAAGGCAGTCAATATCTTTCAAAAAAGGAAAAAAGAAAAAAAACATATATACAAAGAAGCCTGCTAAGTCAAAAATCAAAAGATGACTTAGGCAAAAATCAAGGCATCCCGCTGACTGTAATCTCAAAAATAAGCAGTTCAGGCAAAGGTTAGGGATATCAAAAAGATGAAAACAGAGAAGTCAATAAATTCCTGAACAACACAATATTGTGACTACCAAGAGGAAGAAGTGACTGCCATCTCAAAAAGGTCTCTTTGTTTGTGAACCATCATCATTATCAAAGGTGCAAATCCAAAAGTCTCTTGGGACCTGAATGCATAAGTTGAATTAACTGAGTTTAGGACTAAAGATCATCACGAAGAGGGGTGGGTACAATCAAATTTTGAGCCTTTATCCTTTGTTTCTTAAACCGTGAACCAAGCCACGATACAACCCTTGAAAGTCCTAATTGAAGCATGGTTAGTTCGAAAGCATACTGTCACCAAAAGGGTATCCTGACTCCTTAAGGTTTACCAAAAATGCTGAGTTAATATTTCTCTTTTTACAAACATCACGTTGTTACAAATATCATGCTTTTACAAACAGCACGCTTTTACATCTCTTGTTTTAATGTTTTTTCAAAAAAAACTCAAGACAAATGTATGCATTGCATCTCATGAATACATTATTAAACATATTCTGCTACATAATTTCAAATGTTAGCATCAGAAAGAACTTGCACAGGGTACAACTAATGACTGAAAGTTATCCCGACAGACAAGATCACCCCAAGAAACCATGTCTCTTACGTGTACAAGGGGCATGACATGTTTTGTCCAATCAATCTGGGGCAATCAAGTCAAGATTCCGAGAATCTCTCAAAAGCAAAAACATTCAGGAGCACCGTCCTAAGTTTATAGGGGCATGTCGCCCATAGTGCACATCTCATGAAGTCCTCGCGAGGCGAATCTTTCCAAAGTTCCTACTAGCTGGGGCAAATCTATGCAAGTCCAGTCCAACATCTGGATCAATACTCAGTGGCGTGTCCTGAATCAAGTAGTAAGTTACTATGATACTGGGGGAAACTTTCAAGACACCCATGTCTCCCCACAGAGCCAGGTTCACAAAACCACATCCCCGCAGAGTAATCATTAAGAAGACATCTTCA
Organism: Vicia villosa; assembly: GCF_029867415.1. Classification (NCBI taxonomy): domain Eukaryota; kingdom Viridiplantae; phylum Streptophyta; class Magnoliopsida; order Fabales; family Fabaceae; genus Vicia; species Vicia villosa. The sequence goes on along the minus strand of NW_026705656.1, from coordinate 8,975 downwards.
AATACTCTCGTCCAACAAGAGATATAGATCCCCAACAGAGATTACATCTTCAATACTATCATCTCTCCAACACTTTGCTCTTCTCCAAACATGGTTTACTAATATCTCTCATCCTCAGTCAGGGTACATCAAGATTCTGATCATCCCCAAGCAGCCAGGCAAATCCCAAGAGTAGACTTGGAAACCAAGGTTAGAGGGCCTTCACCGGGAAGACATCCTCCATCCTATCTTATGTTGCACTCAAATCCGGGTATAGGATTTCTCACCACAAGGGGGAATCAAGCCCTTTCCCGATACAGAATAAACATAATAAACAAATATATATGCAACAAACACATGAAATGACACAGAGGTTAGGCAGGACCTCTCTTGTTTGAGGGGGAATTTGGCATCCCTAATTCCTCATTGGGGCTGGACCAGCAACAGGTCAACCATTGGTTTGGATGAAAAACCAAGGTTTTGAACACTTATATCCCCAGCAGAGTCGCCATTTTTCTGTGGTGGTCGTTTTCTTTACCTCCCCGTTTCACTTGGGAGGACGGCACGCTAAACCCTTCACGCGAAATTTGGAAGGAGAATGCGCCCGTGGTGGGATGAATTTTATTTCAGTTCTTCCTACGATATCACACGAACTTTCTTATTTGTCCTACGAGTAGGAAAGGGGAAAAAAGATCTCAACTAAACCCTAGGAGTTTGCTAAGTGTGGGGATTTCACCTAGACTAGAAATTCTGGAGTCCGGGAGGTCGGTTATACATAGGGAAGTGTTTAAACACCCTACATATCTGTAGTACTCTACAGGAACCTTCTCTGTGTCATTGTGTTTGTGTTTATTGCTAATGATTGGGAAAGTTTCTCCTTTGTATTAGGAGAAGGAATTGAATTGATTAAAGAAGACAGACAGACAGACAGACTGACTATTTTTGGTATTTTATTAGCTCGCTGAGATTCCTTGTGAACCTCATGCCTACATATCCCTAGTGGAAGTCAGAGCTTAATGTAGTTCGGGGAACTAACTAGGGAAATTAATTATTTTTGGTGCCTTGTTTGAAGCTCAAGGTTGAAGCTTGGAATTAAATCTCTGTTTACAGTAAAGAGACATGAAATTATCTCTACAGAGAGGTATTAGTACTATTCTACCACAAACATTTAAAGGAGTGACAGAATAACTGAATTCGTTTCATTCAAGAGGGGGACCTTACTTGTGTATGTGCAAGTATACCAGTCAAATGCCTCTTAAATGAAAGAAAGATGCTCATCCAAATTAGGGAAAGTTACCACATGTCTGGGTTTTACTGCCAGCTCATGCCTTTCAAAATCCTAAATGGGAGACTTGATTAAAATTGAAATGAAATGTTTGTTTGTTTGAATGTGGTAGAGTAGTAAAAATATCTCTTTATAGAGATAAGCTATGTCTATCTACTGTATAAAAGATTTGACTTTAGCTGGCTTGTATGAGGCCCAAGCTTGAGGCTTTTTTGATTGATTAATTAATATTATTGACTCTGGGAGATGACTCCACTGGGGATTAATTACAGGGGTATTTTAGTGTTCTGTACAAAGCCCAGAATTGAGGCTGACTCTACTTAGGGAGACTCTATTTATATGCCTTATACAAAGCCCAAGGTTGTGGCTGACTCTAGCTAGGAAAAAAAACTATTTTCTGCCTTGTACAAAGCCCAAGGTTGTGGCGGACTCTTAAATGAATTAAGTATTGATGACTATATGGGGAAAGATCCTAAGTGTTAGGAATCTTTGACACATGAAAGATATGGTTTATCTGCCTTGTACAAAGCCCAAGGTTGTGGCTACTGAATGATGAAGAACTCACTGGGGAGACTCTATTATCTGCCTTGTACAATGCCCAAGGTTGAGGCTGACTCTTAACAGGGGAGTTTTATTGTTTGGGTGCCTTGTATGAAGCCCAAGGTTGAGGCTAACTGTTTTTGTTGGTTTTGACTCTACTGAGGAGGTTTTATTTATTAAAAGACTGTTTTTCTTTGGAAGCTAACCCTTTCCAGGGATTTTGACTCAGCTGGTGAATTTGTCTGTTAAAAGACTGACTTTTATCATGTTTTTGGAGGCTGACCCTTTCCAGGGGTTTTGACTCTTTTGGGGAAATTATCTCCTAAGAGAATAAAATTATCTTTTTGACATTTGATGATTGACTTTGGAGGCTAACCCTTTCCAGGGGTTTATATTAAAAATGAAAGAATGTGTGGAAGCTAACCCTTTCCAGGGATTTTTGTTAAAATGATAATTGATTTGGGTAGCACTCCATTAATTATTAAAGGATGAAAGGATTGGCAGAAAGATTATCTAGTGAGACTTCTTGTTTAAAGCCCAAGATGAAGGCTGACTCAATGCTGAGGATGATCAAACATGGATCCTAGACTCTGCTAATGAAGATTGATGAAGATAAGGGCGACAGAGACTGTCCATGTCTCTCATTCCAAAAAGTGTACTCAATGCAAAATTGAGACAAACTTAGCTTGTTTAAAGTCTGGTTTAAATTGGAAGAAACTCACCAGGGTAGGCTAAAAGGTGACTAAAGACCTGTTCCTATGTTTATAAGAAACCTGATGGGTCCTTGTATACAAGCTCAAGAGGAAGCTGGAAATGCTTTTAAGAAGCCTGTGGGTCCTTGTACAAAGCCCAAGAGGAGGCTAATCGAGGGTCCTTGTTGTAGCACAAGAGAAAGCTTATGTAGTTTTGAACTTATTTTGGCTCTAAGCAAATGGGTAAGAGGTTTCACCGGGAATAATTCCTCTTTGGGTGGATGTGTCCTATTATTTGGATTCTAAGGTTTTTGCCAAGATGTTTCACCGGGAATAATTCATCTTGGGGGTTTGAACTACAGATCTCTAATTAGGAAAGAGCCTTCACCGGGAAGACATTCTCAATCCTAGGTCATATTCCTAATAATATATATATAGTTTAACTGTCCTAAGGTTTATACTCAAACGCAGTTCTAAACTAATATATGTGCACAGTTTATATTTGACAGTAATTTAAACAAAGACTGTAAATTGAAAGCTTGTAAAGCCTAACCTGGATGGAGTGGAGGCCATTGAAGAAGTATGTACAGAGCCTCAACAGTATTTTTATTGTTTTTGTTGATAACAATTGAATGTATATGATAAACAGCTAATGGTTTTTGAAAACAGAAGAAGTGAAGATGGACAAAGGTCACATAGGTATCTGAAGAGTTTCACCGGGAATAATGCCCTTCAAATACCAGAAGAATGTTTTGAAAACAGAAAGAAGATTTTGAAAATACAGTTTTGAAAACAAGCTAAGAAGAGAAGGTTTTTGGGACTTACACTCTATTAGAGGCCCAGTACTTTACAGTACTGGTTATAAAAACAGTTTGAAAATGATTTGAAATGATATAAGGTTTTGTTGTTTGAAAACCTTAATCATCCGTTTAATCGGAGATTGATAACAGCTTTGAAAATTGACAAAAGTCAACTTAATCAAAGTAAAAATAAAGATTTTTACTTAATTAAAACCTAAATAATTAGGGTTTTATCATAAACTTATTTACAAAGTAATTAGGTTAAAACAAAAATGAAAATATATATTTTAAAGTATTTAAGAAAACATTTAAAACATACTATTTTAAACCTAATTAAAATACATGAAATAAATAATATTTTTATGATTTTTTCGATTATTCACAAAATAGATATGTTAAATAAGAAGTGTGTGAAAAATGAAGTGAAAATGATTTATTTTGATAGGTTAAATAAATATGTGAAGTTGTGAAGGAAATAAGTGTGAAAAATGGTAAAAAAATATAGAAATGTCTTCACCAAGGCTTGAACTCACGCCCTTTAGGTCACACACCCAAAACTTAACCAACTGAGCTGCGCGCGCAGCTTGTTAACTATATACACTCAATATATTATATTTTCAGATAAGCCAGGAAATTCAAATTTTACGCGCGCCATGTTCATCTTCTTCCTCGAGCTTCAGATTTTCAAATTCCTAACTCTCTGGTTTCTCAACTAAATGGCATGATGTAAACATCAATCTCACTCGTTTTTGGACAAGGAACATGATTATGGGCTCAGAATTCATTTATTCTAAGTGTAACTAACGAATTTCATTATGAACACGAAGAACACATAAACCCTAATTTTAAAATTAAATGATGCACAAGATGAATAAATGAATGATGATAGAGGGTTTTCAATCCTCTGATGATGCTGAACAAGATAGAATCGAGCTTTACCACAAAGAGTGCTTAAATTAAGGAGGGAGAGTTCAGAAACTTACCTCTGAAAATGGAGATCGTGAGGATGATAGAGAGCAACTGGGCTTGTATGAACGATCCCAAAAGCTTCCTTGTGACTCAGTGATGCTAACTGAATGCTTGTAATGACCTCAAACCTCCTGAATTGTTCTATGGACCTCCCTCGATTTCAGCTTCAAGTGAACATGGAGGGTGTTGATTCTCGAGTTACAGATGAGCTGCAGCCATCTGGTTAGCTTCACTATGACCTGAGGAGTGTGTCTGGATGATTGGCTTGCCTTGAAACCTTCTGAATCACTCCATGGACCTCCAACTGCAGATGCTCCAAAGTGAGAGCAACAATGGTGTTCCTCCACTTACAGAAGTGATCCAGGTGCTTGGATCACCTCAAATGACCTCCCTTGAGATGTTAGAATGCTCACTTCCCAAAGATAAGCTCTGGTTTGAAGAAATCGATTCTTCTTGCCAAAGAACTTTGAAAAACAATGAACAAGAGAAGAGAAAGAGAAAGCAAGTAATATGGTTGCTTTGGTGTGTTTTTGAATGAGGAATGCATCTGTATTTATAGGCAAATGGATCAGTATAGCTGCAGAGGAGTGAGCTTCCTTAGTGAAGTTGATTTGCTTTCTTAGCCATGAAGGAAATTTCAAAGAATATCCAAGTGTGATCATTGCATTTTCGAGCCACCTCCCCTATCCATTGATTCTATCTGATCTTAGGGGACAATTCAGATGCAAAGTGAGCTCCAATTGGTTGATGAGAAGATTCCTTGGGTGATTCATCAATTTGCCATAAATTCACAAAAGTAATCATTACATAATCACATGTTCTTGTTTTAGGAATCTTCTTCAATTATCATGGCATGGTGAAAATGAATGCATGGCATGTTTGCAGATGTATTATGGGTCATGTAGCATCTGCATTTGAGGTCATGTGCACAAAATTTCAAAGTTCCAAAATGATGCATGACCTATAATTTTACTTCATGAGGCCAACTTTGAACAAGCATAACTCTTAGCTCAAATTGAATTTTGAGAAGGTTGAACACAATTTGGAAAGCCCTAAACATCTACTTTAAATCATTAGTTTATGTCTTCTTCAGAATCCTTTGGGAAATTTGTGAAAAATGAGGCCAAAGTTGGAAGAAAACTAGGTTAAAACACTTAGAAAAATTTCTAAGTGTTTATGACCTAAACTTCAAAATTTCCAAAACTTCATAAATGGTTGATCTTTTGAAAAAAGTTCCCTTGTAAGATGTTGTTTTATTTGGCAAGATCTACAACTTTCATGTTGGAAGTTTTTTGAGTTGTGTAGGTGAAATTTTGAGATCTCACCATGCCTTCAAAAACCCTAATTCCCGACTTTTCGCTCCTTGATGAATTTCTTTGAATTTCTTTGGCCAAATGACTTTGACATCCATATATTGATGATATTGATCTTTGAAAGTCATTTTTTGACCAAAAACCTTAAAAGTCAATGATGATCCTTCACAGTTGACTTTTTCCTGACAAAGTGAATTTTTGGGCTTTTGTGTAGAAATAAGATCTTCTCCCCAAATGGATGATATAAATGGATTATATGGAGGTAGTAGAGATCCTTGAATCATGTCTTGAGTTTTGGATTCATGCCCTGATCAGAAGTCAACTATCTTGGTGAATTAGGTCAAAACCCTAATTTGTCGACCATGTGAAAGTAATGACTGTAGACTTTGAATTGAAGTGTGATGTCCAGTAGACCTTGTAATATGAGTTATTTGAAGATGATTGATGTATTTGAATGACCCTCTGAGGTTTTTTAGGGTTTCCCAAATGTGATCCCTGATTTCAGTCCTTGATAGGCTCAAAACCCTAGTTTGGTGACCTGAGTAAACCTGTACTCATATGACTGGATGTCTAATCAATCATAGATGAGAAAAGTGAAGTTTTTGAGCCCCATGATTGTATTAGAGACTAGTCTTTGTATTGATTGATCCTTTGCCTGAGCTTTCTTGTCTTTGAGCATCCTCGATTAGGTACCAGATGGAGAAATGACTGCTCTGGGTACTTGTCTTGACCTGATGAAAAATCCTGAAGATATGTCATCTCAGGGGGGTCAAAAATTAGGGTATGACAGATGCCCCTATTTAAGTTTCTTTTATCTGGAGGGAGAGAGATTGAGATCTCGATCTCTCCTGCATAAAAGAGACTTAAATATCAAAGAATGCCCGAATTTTGGGCGCTCCTGAGATGTTGTAATTGATAAAATCTTTGCATGATTTGATCCCGTTGTCGCACTTGGCGGGGGATGAGGAGACAAACTCCTGCAGAAATACTTGATGTGGATTCTGGTGAATGGATGGCAATGTAGGATGCGCAATCCATCTTCTTTAACTAAGTGTTGATACTTAGAGAAAGGTAAACAACCTCCTCCCGTTCCGGATGTCCAAATCTCGAAACTTGTCTTAGTTGCGTTTGGACAATATCTCAGATAAAGAGAAAATTTCCAAAGGTTTGTTCCCTCGTCAAACTTCTCATCAGCACTTGGAGATGAGATACCATTTGACGGTAATAAAGAAACTTCACAGGTTGTTTCCTCATCAAACTTCTCATCAGCACTTGGAGATGAGATACCATTTGACGGTAATAAAGAAACTTCAAGGGTTTGTTTCCTCATCAAACTTCTCATCAGCACTTGGAGATGAGATACCATTTGATGGTAATAAAGAAACTTCAAGGGTTTGTTTCCTCATCAAACTTCTTACCAGCACTTGGAGGTAAGATACCATTTGACGGTAAATAAAGAAACTTCAAAGGTTTGTTTCCTCATCAAACTTCTTACCAGCACTTGGAGGTAAGATACCATTTGATGGTAATAAAGAAACTTCAAAGGTTTGTTTCCTCATCAAACTTCTCATCAGCACTTGGAGATGAGATACCATTTGACGGTAATAAAGAAACTTCAAGGGTTTGTTTCCTCATCAAACTTCTCATCAGCACTTGGAGATGAGATACCATTTGACGGTAATAAAGAAACTTCAAGGGTTTGTTTCCTCATCAAACTTCTCATCAGCACTTGGAGATGAGATACCATTTGATGGTAATAAAGAAACTTCAAGGGTTTGTTTCCTCATCAAACTTCTCATCAGCACTTGGAGATGAGATACCATTTGACGGTAATAAAGAAACTTCACCATCTTCCCTTTTGACCTGGTATCTTTGAAAGATTTTCATATGGGCCCATGCTTTTTGAGGGGCTAATGACTTTGTTTTGAAGGCAGACGAACTGTTTTCGGGGTGAAAACTGCCATTCGTCGATTGGTGCCTGGGGAATCAACAAACTGTTTTCTTAAGGGGAAAACTACCATTTATTGACTCTGTGGGGAACTAAACATCCCTGAAACAGACAAACTGTTTGAAGAAACTACCATTTGTCGATCTCTTGAGTATTTGACAGACAAACTGTCTTTCCTTGGGGAAAGACTACCATTTGTTGACTCCGCTGGGGATCATGAACTATCTTCTGGATGAAGACTACCATTCACTGATTCTGCTGGGGAATCATTTGTCGATCTGCTGGGAGATTCTGAATTATTTTCTTTGACGAAAAAGAAGGTGGCATCTCTCGGCCTTGCTGGGGAAATGCCAAACTTTTGGGGAAGCCCAAAATGCGAAGCAGACTATCTTATCTGAAAAAGACTGTTGAATGTTGCTTTGCAGGAGAATCTCGGCAAAGGAATTCCAAAAGTGAACAAACTATCTCCTTGAGGGAGACTACCATCTGTTGACTTGCTTGGGGAAATCTTTCTACATGGATCGTTGTCTTGCAGGAAAAAGTTTCTCCAGGACTTGCAGGGGAAACTTGAGTTCATGCCCTTATGACTCGGGCATTCTCACGATTAAAAGCCTAATTTGACTATGCAGTTGTGATGTAATGTATGCATGAATATTATGACAATTATAAAATGTAAAGTGAATGTGAATAGAATTGTCGCGGATGTAAAAATCCTAATGATACGACTTGAATTCTTGTAGATCAGAAGATGTCCTCTTCTTGTAATTCGAACTCTGTTTGGAATATCTGGCTATCAGTTGTCCGCTGTCCGAAGTAAATAATATGAATTGAAGTAAAGACTCGTCATAGGGAGACGTTCGCAAAGCGACCTCATGGGGAAATATGGGTTCCCAAAGTCTCAACCGTTCTTGGAGCAGCTGTTTGCATTCTTCCTACTGTTTGCAAACCTCAGAAAGAAATTTCACCTTTATTTTTGCAAGTAAATTCATTTTATTTTATGAAAACATTTGTTTCAAGAAAGTGACTGTTAAAATTTAAAATGCATTTCAAGAAACTGAATAAGACTAGATTGCAAAGGAAAAGCACAAGGCTCAAATTATTATATATGGAATGGTAATCAGCCAAATGCTTGATTCCATGGAGTATTTACAAAGTTGGAAATTGGTAATTTTCGGGAAAAGGGCTACGATGAAACGTGACGACCGTTATCTCTCCCTTCCACTCCGAGTTGCGCTGTATTCGTGCTTCGTAGAAGATGACCTACTGCTGATGAACACTCCGCTATGGATTTTGAATGATCAAGTTTGTCCTGAACACAGTTACTTGCCATATATCCCTAACTTTTGCGTAAACTACCCCTTTCGGGTTTTAAGTTTACCGGGATTGATTATTTATTTTTTTATGTCTCTAACTTTTGCCTGAATCGCCCTTTCGGGTTTTCGATTCACC